>NC_081422.1:33545414-33697914 GCF_949786415.1 Peromyscus eremicus | reverse complement strand
TTATAACATTTCCCCTTTCCTTTTCTCACTCCAAAATCCATCATGTATTTCCCTTTCTTCCTTTAATTTTTTAATTTCTTTAATTCATGGCTGCTGCTTCTTTAATTGTTGAATACATACACACAGAGACATACATACACACACTTAATGTATGTATTACTAAAATTACAAATGAAATATGCTTGGTCCACTTAATGTTATTCATCATATATATATATATCATCATATATATCATATATATATATATATATATATGATGACAATATTGGTAAACTTATTTTAAAGTATCAAGATAGCCAAACTTTTTTTAAAAAGCATGAAATAATATTATTTTATAGTTTATTAGAAGTTCAATATAAAACTTTGCCTAGTATATGAGACTTAGATCTAGGGGTTCTAAGCCATCTATTTCTTTGTTGATTATGTTTATTCAGTCCATTTAAAATCATACTTTGACAAGTAAGTAATGGTTCATTAAAAATTTGTTTTCTCATCTGTGTTTTTCAATTTCATGATATCCTAAAGATATATGATGCATATCTGCTAATTCTGAGTATATTTCCCTTTTCCAGTTTAATATTAATTTAAATTTTCTCAATTATTACTTTATTAGTCATTAAAATTATCAATTTTTAATTTTGTTGTTCCTATGTTTTATTTTATTTTATTATTCATATATACATGCATACATACATTATATATTTGCTTGACCACAGTGGATTGAATGTAGGTGGGATATTCTAGACAATTGCTCTCCATTGAGCTTTATACATCTTGATTTTTCTTTTTGCTTTTTATTTTGATACAGGCTGCAACTAAATTGTTGAAGTTGACCTTTAACTCACTTTGTAGTTTGGCTGTCCTCTACCTCCACCTTTCCAGGAACTGAGAGTACAGGTATGTGCCACCTGGTCCAGCTTCTCCTAAATATTTACCATTTAAATTATATAGTATCCCTTAATATTATATTGTTATTAAATCATTATTATTAAATAATATTAATACTATATCATTATTTCAGTAAAATTTAGTGTATACTGTTGTTTACTATTTAACTTTAACATATTAAAGTCAGAATTTTTTCTTTAAAAAGAAAATTAGCTCAATGAAATTAGCCTTGTCTTAGTTAGGGTTTCTTATTGCTGTGAAAATACACCATGACCATGGCAACACTTATGAAGAAATCATTTAATTAATGGGGTTCTCTTACAATTTCATAGTTTGTATGGAGTTGTATCTTAGGTTCTAGTAATATTGTGTTTTCTTTATTGTGCTTTCTGTTTAGCAGGCATTTTTCACTTACATTCTTTTTATTAAATTAAATATGATTTGTTTGTATTCCTTTTTTCTTTTCACATTTGAAATTCTCACATTTCAGAAGTCTCCCCTGAATTTTGTGAGTACTCTTGAATTACCAATGCTTAAAGTAATCTGTGCATAACTTCCACTCAAATAATTAAAGGGTTAGAATCTATGACTCTGATCTACCTCCTTTTGTGTGTGTTTGCTCTCTGATAATGAATGTCACTTTGTCATGAAATATGCTTGATGTTTCTGTTATTTTCTTGGGAAAATGCCTTTCTAAATTTACCTACATGTTCATCAACTTCATCCCATATCTTGTTTTATGTTCTTTCATTCATTCCTAGCTCCTACTTCTAAAGTGTGCTTATCTGTTCACTGTTTCAGTGAGAAGATCTTGTTAGTGAAGTAAATGCCCTAGTTTATGTATTAGAATGTGTGTATTTCATGATTATTAATGAATGTCAGCCTCCGTGTGTGTAGGATTCTAGGTTGATACTCCTGTGAGCAACCTAATTAAGTTCATTATATCAAGAGAACAAATCAAAGAAAGAAATGAACGTAGAAGGGAGACTAATTGGGAAGGGGAGAGGAGTGAGAGGGGCATAAAAGAGGGTAGCAGGTTGGAAAATGTTCAGAAATTATATATATATATCAATATATAAATTATATATGAATTATATATATGAATATATAAATTATATATATATGAGTAAGTTTTTATTTTCTTTCAAAATATTACATTTTTCTATAATATTTATATAGCCTCGTATAATTGAGGTTTATTTTTAACATGTGTAAGAATCTGTGTCTCCTTTTAATGTTTGGAGTAACTCTTGGCCATTATGAACCAATGAAAGACTTGCCAGTTCTCTCTGTCTGGAGCTTTCAGATCTCTCTCTCTCTCTCTCTCTCTCTCTCTCTCTCTCTCTCTCTCTCTCTCTCTCTCTCTGTCTGACACACACACACACACACACACACACACACACACACACACACCACTGTCCTTTGTTATTTTAGATACTCTTCTGGATACCATATGTTCCTCAGATCCATGTAAAAATTTTCCTAACTGCCTTTTAATTTCAATAATTATACATTTCTTACCTCTTTCCAAGAGTTCCATTTAGTTCTAATTACAACAATAAGCCACTTTTTTGTAGTATTTTGATGTTTTTATTTCTTATTATCTTTTTATAATCATGTTGATTTCAAGCATTTTTAAGTGTGCAGACATTCAAGAGCATAATAAACTACTTTTTTTCCCAGGGAAAATGGAACTGTGGACCATAAGATACATTAAACACAAAATAGCAACTTTTAAAGCAAATTTGGTGGTAGTGATACTAACCTGTTTAAAAAAAACTTTCTAAATCTTTCAATTATATGGTTAACAGTTATTGATCTGGTGACATTCTCACCTCTTCCTAGTGCTAGATGTAAGTGTGCATCAACAGTTAATGCTAAAAAAAAGTAAACATTATCCCTATTGAGGTATCAATTAAGAATGGCCAATTGATTCATAATTCATGTGTTTCCATTCATTTGGCGATTTGTCCCTGTGCTTTATCCAACCTTGGTCTCAACATTTCTCGCTCATATAAACCCTCCTCTTTCTAGCCAATTAGACTCCCTCCCGGAGCTACACCCGGGGCCTAGCTGTGGATCTCTGCATCCAGTTCCCTCAGTCATTGGATGGGGTTTCTAGCACAGCAGCGGGACCGGGTCCTGTGCTCAGTACATGAGTTGGCTGTTTGAAACCTGGGGCTTATGCAGGGATGCTTGTTTCAGCCTGGGAAGAGGGGACTGGACCTGCCTGGACTGAGTCTACCAGGTTGATCTCAATCCTTGGAAGAGGCTTTGCCCTGGAGGAGGTGGGGGTTAGGGGGTGTTGTGGAAGGGGGGAGAACAAGGGAATCCGTGGCTGATATGTAGAACTAAATTATATTGTAAAATAAAATATAATATAATAAAAAATAAATAAAAATAATAAAAATGTAACATTAAAAAAAAAAAAACGAATGGCCAATTGTTTGTGCAGTAAAGGTAGGGCCGAGATCAGGGGTTGGATTTTATTAAAGTGGTGCTCAAAATATCCTTTGTAAATCCATAATCTATTAACAAAGATCACTGGTGCCCTAATGCCTTCACTTATTGCATATACATCTTATATCACATAAAAATCATTTTCTGTTTTTAAAAATTACTTCTATATTTCTGAGGCAAGGCTCTGGATTTGGATTTATGCTAAGGTTTCTTACAGAGAACTTTGGTATTTTTAATGCGCCTTAGAGTGAAGGAACAAAATTATGACAAATAACCAATTATCCTAATAGGCATAATTCCAAACTGCTCTCTAAATATTTATTTTTATACCCTTTGGCAAAAGCTCCCCAAACACTAATGAAAGAAGTTTCCATTTACACTGAACAGTGGTAAATACAGACTCATGGCTGCCTGGGAAGCTGAGAATAAGTGATAGATAAGATCTGAAGCTTAAGCAAGTCACTTGTACTACTATGCTCTCTAAGGCTCAAGAAATATTTCAGATGCAGAACAGAGGGAATGCAAGAGGTAGAAAATAGGGAGAAAGGCAGTATATGTATATCCTCTATAACACAATCATTGTACTCATGAACTAAAAGAAACTAAGACTATTTCTACTGAGCTTACACAACAGATATCCACTCATAGTTATTCATATGTAGTGGAAGGATACCTGGAACCACACCACTTACCACAGAACTACAGACACAGAAACATATCAATAAGCAGTGATTGAACACAAAAGGGAAGATGACATTAGAGAAAAATCTGAATTGTTATTTCATTATATGATAAAAATATCAGTGATGCTCTCTATGCACTAATAAATGCTTTACAAAATAATTTCCATTTTATTGGAAAAAATGAATCAACAATACATTGTAAAACAACTTAAAAATTATAGATATGGGTGTAGTCAGGAAATATAGTGTTTGCCTAATACACAGGTTGCTCTGATGTCAACCCCAGAACCACAAATATTGATAAGGACATATTACAAGGGTGAAGTAAAAATAAATAGAACATATTTTCAGTAGAACAGTTCTCTTCTCACATCTATCATTTGCCAAATGTAAGACTTATCTCCTCACCAAGAATCTGCCCAATGCTTTTTTCACATCTTTGTTCCTCAAACTATAAATTAATGGGTTAAGCATGGGGATCACTGTGGTATAAAACACAGAGGACACCTTCTCTTCCTCCAGAGTATTACTTGAAGGAGGTTTGAAATACATGAAGGTGATAGACCCAAAGAAGATCCCCACAGCCATGAGGTGAGAGCTGCAGGTTCCAAAGGCTTTAGACCGGCCCTCTGATGACTTGATACGAAGGATACTGTAGAAGATGAAGACATAGGAGATGGTAACAGATAGGGTGGGAAACAAAGTGTTGAATCCTGCAATGATGAAGAGGAGAAGCTCATTGAGATGTGTGTTAGAGCAGGAGAGGTTGAGGAGGGGGAGAACATCACAGAAGTAATGGCTTATGATGTGAGATTTACAGAAGGTCAGTGGCATCATAGCACTTGTGTGTGCAATGGCAGACAAAAGGCCTAGGATGAAGGCAACCAGAACTAACAGGGAACAGAGCCTAGAGGACATAATCACATTGTACAGCAGTGGTCTGCAGATGGCCACATATCGATCATATGCCATAGCAGTCAGGAGGTAACCCTCAGCCACCACAAAGATCACAAACAAAAAGAGCTGAGCCATGCACTCAGAAAAGAGGATCAAATTTTTCTTCCCAAGAAAGTTCACCAGCATTTTGGGTGTAATGACAGTGGAATAGCAGAGATCAACGAAGGATAAACTGCAGAGGAAATAATACATGGGAGTGTGCAGCAGTGGGCTGACTGTGATGAGCAGGATCATGCCCAGGTTCCCCATGACTGTTACCACATAAATTCCCAGGAACAGGAGGAAAAGAGGCAGCAGGAGCTCTGGCTGCTGTGTTAATCCCATCAACACAAATACAATTGCAGTAGAATGATTCCCCATGTTCAACCTTTGAAGATTTCTGTGGAAATAGAAAATAAGATTTTAGTTTACTATTATACTCCATAAACATGTCTGATCTCATATGCAACTTAAAATTATATTATGGAAAGCCTTTACTCCTCTTTTAAATGAAACAAAAGCTTCAAAAAGAGATTAGAGACTACCAATGTATTGTTTTCATCTATATTCAATGAATCTCTAAAATATATTTTTTAACTTTCTAAGTCAGTTTTGATTTTAGTTCACAAAATGAAGTGCTTTGTTTCTGACTTAGAAACATTTGCCTCCTGGATTTAGCAGCAAAATAAAAAAAATATTCTATAGAGAGAAGGAAGCATTTCCTGACAGGTCAAGAGTAGAAATGCTGTGTGTGTTTACTCGTGGATTTAACATCAGAGCTCAAGGAACAGAGACAGAGGATTGATGTTGCTTAGAGACCAGTTTTGGTTGCATAGGATGTAGCATCAATTTGGGTTTTAGTGTTAAACCCTTTCTGAAAAACAAAGAAACAAACAATAAAAAACAAGCCTAGTGATTCAACCAAACATAATTTCAGTAAAACAAATCAAGCAAGAATAAAATGTTGACAAGATTATGGAAATTTCTAACACTGTTTCTCTGGTTTCTTTATACAGAGATTTCTTCAAAATACTCACAAAAAAGAAATGATGATTACCTATTCCCACTGCACTGGAAATAAATTTTATATCCAGCTGAACTGAAGGTAGATATGCACATATATAAAAATAATTGAGTTACTCCAAGAAGGAACATGACTCTAACCTGGAGTACTCAAGAAAATCCTCCTGGATCCCTACAGTGTTGGTAAAGGCTTAAGACACTGCTGTTTCTGCACTGCACTCGGATGAAACATAGTCTCCTAGGACATAGTTTCTTCCCTCAAGGTTATCAAGGAGAGTTTTCTCCTGCTCAAAAATGTCAGCTGCTTAGTACCCTAGTCATATGCAAAGAAGCCATCACTTATAACCCTCAAAACATATAGACAATCATTATAAGACAAGAGCATTTGCTGCTGAAAATGCTAGGAAGAATTTTATAACTATAAACTTGACTCTTCTAGTAATTGATTCACACAGTGCTTTTGATCCTGGATCTGAACAAAGAAAATCATATGGTACATTTCTTCCCTCAAGAAACATCACAATCCAATGGGTCCACCCTTTTTGTGTGTGAAATGTTTTACTGATGGAGCCATATTGGATGACAGAGTGTGTTTTTGGAGTACAGTTAGAAAAGGCATCTGGAGATAACAATTAACTTCCTCCAGTCTCTCTTCTTCTTCTTTTCCCTCTTTCCTGCCTCTTTCTTCCTCACCAATGACATGTTGTTTCCATGCGTTCTACCTACATTATGGCATTGAATTCTTGGGGAAAAAAAACAAACTGAAGGGTTAAACACTTCTGTTGTAGAAATCCAGGATCAAATAATTTGAGTGGATTTGGGATTTGAGCTCTGAGTGTATGTCTCCAGAACAATCATTTCACCAAATTATATAAGTCATGGTTGATATTTTACTGGCAATTATCATTTAAATCATGACAAACCTGAGAGGATGAGTGATTGCCAATGTGAGTCATTTCAGATGTCAAAGGATGGTCCAGATTTCTAAAGCTTCCCACAAAGGGGAATTCCATATGATGTGCATGAGGAGGGGCAAAGAGTCCCTTATAGTGAACTACCTGAGGATGGAGCTCATCCTAGCAACTTAACACATCTAGAGAATAATTGCAGCAATGAACACTCTGTCCAAGATTTTATCTAATTTGGAGAAAATTTGTTTTGGGGAAAACAGAAAAGGGAAAATAGATGTTTCTGGCTTTAAAGGAGATTATCAAAAGGGATATTAAATATTGGGAAAAATGAAATAATTCTCTCCCAAAGCATCTCTCAAAGGGAAGAACAGCTTGTATGAACAGCTTTGAGGTACATGTTCCACACTATAGTCTCAAGATAATCTGTGAAGACAAGACAAAACAAGCAAGCAGATAATCAGGATTTCAAATGAGCCTTTCCATATTCCGTTGACAGCCAGAGTGAACATGTGTTTTTTGAAATCATCGAATAGTCCAGCTGTAAACAAACCTGTCCAATTTCATAACCTTGGTATTTGACATACCTTTTGGAAAACAAAAAGGCTGAAATTACGGATAGATTCAGATTCAGCAGAGGCTTAAATGCAAAGCATGACTTCATTAGGGATCAGTTTGATTCTTTGGACAAATCATTTAATGAATTTTAATGAGAAGTGAGAATCACAATACAATTTTCTAAGAATCCTTATGAAAAACCAAAGCCAGCAATGTAAACATTCAACATACAAAACAGTAATCAATATTTTCTATACATTACAAATTTGAACATTCTCATATAATGTGGAGAGGTGAAAATATACCAGCTTGAAATGAGGACTGTATATTTGTGTATCTCTCCTTCATCCTAAACTTTTCACATAAATGAATATGATGAAACTATACTAACTCTTTAGATTATTTAGATTTTATACATTTCCTAATTTTAGAAGTTCAGAGTAATATGGGAAATATCAAGGAGTATTCTGGAGGCCTGAGAGAAATTGTCACATTGAATAATCTTTACCTCACAATGGGTACACTTTGGCTAGAGCTTCTGAAACCAGGAGGAAACAAAGAAGGACAGTTTAGGGTGGATGAATTAATGATCTCTCTTCTCATGGTCTAAGATGACTGCTTCAACATTAACAAGGAAACAGGTATTCATGTTTAGCAAGGGATGATGTATTTAAGGTTGACTTTAGCCTTTCTTGCTTTCTCTGGGAGCTATGTGTAGGTTAATGAGCATGATACAGAGGCTCTAGTAACACATCCTGTAGAAGGGCTGGGCACTTACCTAGGTCCTGCACAGAAAGCAAAGTTCTTAGAAATTGTTTCGTTTCTTTTTCATATAACAGATGATTATTATGATGATCCAAGTAATGCCTCCTGTTTTCTTACACACGCTAGAGTTAAGGGATGAATTAATATTTTGTCTCAAGTAAATTATCAATATTCATCTAATGGAATAAATATCAGTGTCCTGAAGCAGAGGATATCTGCTTCCCAGGACCCATAATCAGGTGTGCCGTGAGATATGCAGCTTTTATGTGATGCTTCTGAAACTTGGTACTTACTGGGAATAGAAAACACACATACCTACTCCAATGCCCTAGAGTCTCCAGCATTTAAGAACAGACTGTTAAAAATGGCTTCTGGGCCTCATATTACCATTTGTCCCAAGAGTAATGACAGTTGGAAAGAAAGCCATTATTATGTATTTACAAGTTATCTATGAAAATGCAAAATTGAATATGATATGAATAGCTGGTTTTTGACTAAGATTTTATTTTATTTTTTTATACAGAAGATAATTTCTTTTGTTTGGCTTTGAGTAACTTAAACAAAACAAAACAAACTGTTATCTTAGTTAGAGTTTGTTTTGCTGCAACGAAACACCATGACCAAAAGGCAAGCTGAGGAAGAAAGGGTTTATTTGGCTTACACTTCTTATTGCTGTTCATCAGTGAAAGAAGTCAGGACAGGAACTCAAACAGGGCAGGATCCTGGAGACGGGAGCTGATGCAGAGGCCATGGAGGAGATCTGCTTACTGGCTTGCTTCCCCTGGATTGATAAGCCCGACTTCTTAGAGAACCCAGGACCATCTGCCCAGGGATAGCACCACCCACCATGGGCTGGACACTCCCCCATTGATAACTAAAAGACTAAATACCTTACAGCTGCATCTCAAAGAGGCATTTTATCAACTAAGGCTCCTTCCTCTATGATGACTCTAGCTTGTGTCAAGTTGACACACAAAAACAGCCAGAACAAGTGTTAAGAGTTTATTTGAGCAGTCTTAAGAGAGGAGCTTTGTTCATTAGGAGTAAGTAAACAAGGTCTTAGACACTCAAGGTATCATTAACATGTGGCTGGGGCTCTGAAACATGCAGGCTCTCCCATTGTCTCAAGAGCAGATACCCTGAGATTTTTAAGATTTTCCCTCAACAGCATATTTACAGATTTGTCATACTGCCATTATACACAGTTTCTTCTCCTTACCTTATTTTCTTATTATTTGTAGCTTGTTGTGGTTGTTGTTGAGGAAGAATCTTGCTGTGTAGCCCAAGGACTCAGCTTTAAAATTATCTTTCATCAGCATACAAGTGATTGGATCACACACAGGCCTGACTGCTTTTGTTCTTTTTGTTAATTTCATTTCCCGAGAATATATTTTTCCATATAATAGATCCTGTGGGGTTTCCCTTCTCTCTGTTCCTAACAATTCCTTCCCATCTCTCATCCCATCTGGATTCACCCCCTTGCTGTCTCACATTAGAAAACAAACAGGCTTCTCAGGGATAACAATAACAAGAGATAAGACTTAAAAAAAACTCAAATAAGACAAATTAAACAGAAGGAAAAGAGCCCAAGAAAGGGAACAAGAAACAGAGAAGTGATGCAGAGACCCACTCATTTACATACTCAGGAATCCCAGAAAAAACACTAAGCTGGAAGCCATAATATATATGACAAGGACCTGTATATCTGCATGATATAAATTAAAGACTAAGCTTTAAAATGCCCCAGCACAACATTATGAGATAAAACTGCCCAAAGATACAACTGAGTTCATTTTCTAATGGCATTTACTGCTGGGAAAGGGGCCTATCTTCAAGAAAAGTTTGTTTCCCAGTGAGACTCCCTTACCAAAACCAAACTTTCATTTTCAAGTGGTTGTCAACTGTAGACAGCTTCTAGGCTAGGGTGGGGCGTGTGTCTACTTCTCCTTTCAGCTCTAGGACACTATCTGTTGCAGACTCCAACAGGCCTTGATCGTGCTACCTCAGGCTCTATGAGTTCATATGGGAGCTGGTCCTGTTGATACAGAGGGCCTCAGTTTCCTGGAGTTCTCCATCCCCTTCGGCTCTTCTGCCTCCTCTTCCACTTCCAGGATGCTTTCCTAATATGGTGTTTTGTTCAGTGTAAAGAGACATGTTTACAAATACAGCTTTTACTTAGTTAACTTTTAGAATTCTTTAGTCTTAAATATTTTTTATTTTTAAGAAAACTTATTAAATTTAACCACACTATACATGCACTTTTTCATTTGAAACACAATTTGATGAGGTTGAAAAGCTATAACATACACAACTCAAGGTAAATATGAAGGCTGAAAAACAACAGATGGCAGATGGGCTGCAGAAAATAATGTCAGTTTTTCTCAATTTAATATGTGTAGGTGTAGAGCATGCTTTCATTTTGAGGACACCAAAGCTTTTTTCCACATTTCCCACTTCTATGTCATCATCTAGTACATTCTGTGATATTTCTTTAATCACTGCAACTCTTTTTGATTACACACAGCTTATATTATGATGTGAAATGTGACAGAAACCACTCTTCATAAGAAAGTAATATCAAAACGACAAAGCAGTGACCTAAACTCTGATTTTTTTTTATGAATTTTTACAGTTGTTGTAATGATTTCCTTATATGTGGTGGCTTAAATTTACAGGAACTTCTTAAGCTACAGTTCTAGAGACATGTTTAAAATTTAAATTAACTGACCTAAACTGGTGCTTAGACTGCACTTCACTACTCCTACACTTAACAAGAGAGAAGAGATATACAAATAGCCCTGGGCTTCTAGCAGGTGTTGGGATGCCTTGCTGTGAGTTTGCATCACTCCAGCATCTATCTTGTGGCAATAAAGGGACAAGAATGTATTTGAATGAGTTCATGTGCCCAACACTCAGGAAGACATTTCTTCAAAGATAGCAATGATATCTTTACTTTCCAGCCAGTGAGAGCACTATTTTTATTATAATCAAAATATTACAATGTTCCAACCCTTCCTCTTTCATCAATTTCTATTCTATTTCAACATTTACAAGGATTACACTATCCATCAGTAAATTATATTACTTGATAATGCATAAACATGCCTCAAATATAAAATATTCTCAAATATAAAATAATCATTTCTCAAACAATGATGACTGTTTTCTCTGGAGGAAAGAAAAACATACAAAGAAATGCCAAGGACATCTCATCTTTCCTTGTTTTCATCTCTCAATGTTAGGATGACTGCCTTCCCCCAACCACCTTTTTCAATGCATTCTTTACATCCTTGTTCCTCAGGCTGTATATTAGGGGATTCAGCATTGGGATCACTGTGGTATAGAACACAGAGGATACTTTCTCCTCTTCCATATTATTACTGGAAGGTGGCTTGAAATACATGAATGTTATAGAGCCAAAGAAGATTCCCACAGCCATAATATGGGAGCTACAGGTACCAAAGGCTTTGGAACGTCCTTCAGTGGAGCGGATGCGAAGAATACTATTTAGGATGAAAGCATAAGAGATGATGACAGCCAGTGTAGGAGCTAGGGTATTAATTCCACCAATAATAAATAGCAGTATCTCATTGATATGGGTACTGGAACAAGATAGAGACAACAAGGGCAGAATGTCACAAAAATAATGGCTGACAAGATGAGACCCACAAAAGGACAACATTGTCATGCGTGTGGTATGGACAGTAGCCCCAAAGAAACCCAGTGAGTACACCACAGCCATCATTATGGAACAGACCCTTTGGGACATGACAATGTTGTAAAGCAGTGGGCTACAGATGGCAACATAGCGGTCATAGGCCATGGCTGTCAGGAAGTAGCCTTCTGCAATGGCTAAAAGAAGGAAGAAGTAAAGTTGTGCCATGCACTCCAAAAAGGATATGATGTTCTTCTCAGACACAAAGTTCACCAACATTTTAGGTGTAATGACACAAGAGTAGCAGAGGTCAATGAAGGATAAATGACTAAGAAAATAGTACATTGGAGAGTGAAGCTGAGAACTGATGGTGATCAGAATGATCATGCCCAAGTTTCCCACCACTGTGATCACATATATTACAAGAAACAGGAGGAACAGCGGGACCTGAAGCTCTGGGCGTTTTGTTAGCCCTTCAAGGATGAAGTCAGTCACTGAAGAGTCATTCATTGTAGCCAGTACTTATAAAATATTATCTATAAGGAGAAGGGAGAGAAAAGGTTGACGGTCACTATTCATTTCTGATTCTTACTGATAGATTGCATCTCTGATAACCCCATTTCCCCTTACCTTTGTGTACTTCATAAACAGTTTTTAAAATTACTTCTTTTATTTTATGAAATTATAATGTGTTTAGAAAATTTCCTTTTCTATTTCCTTCTTGAAAGCCCACCCATATACTTCTCCTTGTTCTATTTAAAATTCATAGGCCCCTTTTCATTAATTATTGTTACAAGATTGTATGGATATAATATAAACACAATCACTAAACAAAATAAATGTGTATGTCCAAAGTTGGAGAATACAGATACAATAAAAGAGGTTCTGGGTTTAAAAGCAAAGATTATAAAAATTACTCAGTTCATCCTAGACTTTCAATCTTTCACATCTCTTCTCAGAATCAAAAGCAGGAATAGGTTAAGGCATTCTTCTTGATACGGCTGTAAGAAAGGGAAGTATGTTACTACTGTTTTATGATAAAGTATACCTGAAGCCAGCCCTGTCCTTGAGAGAGCCAAGTAGAGCTGACTTTCAGGTGTAGTATCTGAAACACCAATAAATCAGTGTTTCCTCCATGTATTTTCTTTCCTTGTACCATTTGAAGCCAACTTCTCACTGACATTCTTTCAAATTCATTAGATCAGAACTCCATGATTTTTTATTTAGAATCTCCTAAAGTTCAAACATAATTGAAGTATGTGCTTCTTAAAAATTAACATTGATAATTTTTATTGAGTAATTTTGCATTGAAATTGTTCCTGCAAGCAGTTGAGTTGGCACAGCAGTTAAGAGTGCTGACTTTTCTTCCAGAGGACCAGGGTTCATTTCCTAGTTCCAACCCGCAGTCTTACATCCATTTGTCGCCTAAGTCCAAGAGTTTCTTCTTCTAGCCTCTGCGGTCACCAGACATGCATATCATGTATTGACATACATGCAGACAAAACACCCATTCACATAAATTACTATAATAAGTAATATACTACAGTAATGTTAGTAATATATACTAATAATATTACTATAAATAAAAGTTCCCAATTTCACGACAGAGGAAAATATATCATGTCATGAAATTGATGTGGTGATATATTGTGTCGCCCAATATATTGTGTACCTTAATAAACTTATCTGGGGTCAGAGAACAGAACAGCCACTAGATAGACATAGAGGCCAGAAAATGGTGACACACACACCTTTAATCCTAGCATTCTGCAGGGAGAGATCCATCTGGATCTCTGTGAGTTCAAAGCCACACTGGAAACAGCCAGGCATGGTGACACACACCTTTAATCCCAGGAAATGATGGCAGGAAGCAGAAAGGTATATAAGGTGTGAGGACCAGGAACTAGAGTCTGTTAAGCTTTTAGGCTTTTGAGCAGCAGTTCAGCTGAGTTCCATTCTGATGAGGAATGAGAGGCTTCCAGTTTGAGGAAACAGGATCAGCTGAGGAATTGGCGAGGTGAGGTTAGCTGTGGCTGGTTTTGTTCCTCTGATCTTTCAGCGTTCACACCAATTCCTGGCTCTGGGTTTGTTTTTATTAATAAGACCTTTTAAGATTTGTGCTACAAATTGATGTGGTTTTAAAGCACATTTTTTTAAAAAAATGAGAAAAGTAAATTGAGAAAACATTAATGTATACAATAAATAAACTACTTTTATTTTGTATAAAAACATTCTTAAGATCCAAGAAGTAGAGAAATATGTTTCAATATATTTAAAGGCCTTCCACAACTTCTTAAATATATTCACTGTATCTGTGTATTTTAGAACAAGATTTGATGAGATATTAATGCACAGGATACAATAGGATATTATCTTCAAGAATAGAGTAATGAGCCGGGAGGTGGCGACACACGCCTTTAATCACAGCACTCGGGAGGCAGAGGCAGGCGGAGCTCAGTGAGTTCGAGGCCAGCCTGGTCTACAGAGTGAGTTCCAGGAAAGGCGCAAAGCTACACAGAGAAACCTTGTCTCAAAACAACAACAACAACAACAAAAAAGAATAGAGTAATGAATCTGAATCATGAAAAAAAAAAGTGATTCTCTAGTCTGGGCTGCATAGCGAAGGCCTGTCCCAGAAAATAAAACAAAAAGGACCACACTTTTAGGATAATTTCAGAGTTACTAAGGTGTTCAGTCCTGTTAAGAGCGGAACTGAGCTCGATCGGTTAACCATATGAATGAGATTGAGATTTTTTTAATTTATACCAATACAAAAACCATTACACCATGCAGTACGGCAGAAAGAGGCATACAGCTGTTTGTGGCACTTAATAGGTACCACAGTTTTGATTCGGTGCAAACATTACTGGCTGATTTCCTTTTGTAAGGAAGAGTCATCCAGATAAACTACAGATGATTTTGAGGTTTCAATTGCTCATCTGATGGAGCAAACAAACCCCATCACTGTATGTTTTGGCAGAACCCAATAGAAGATGAGCAGGAACATCGCCCTTATCTGGAGATGCTTATTTAGTGAGTTAAAACCTCAGGGTTAAAAAACAGTATCAGAAAATATCTATACAAAACCAATATAGAGATCATAACATCTTGTTCACTCTTAATATCCTCCTTTCTTAGGAAATACTTTTGATGCAAATACAAGAGGTCAAAATAAAAGAGAAAACTTATAAAGATTTAGGGAGACATGTAAAAGCCCTTAAGCCCTGCTGAGTATTCTAAGAAGAGCAGCTAAACAGCAATGAAAGGGGGCTACCAAAGAAATTGAAAAATCAGTAAAATCGTAAGTCCTCAAACTGCAAATTTATCTAGATCTCAGAAAATTTGGTCCTGTTAGAGTACACAGAGGTATTTCCAAATCGTTCATGTAAATATAATTTATATGAATGTGTTTTGACATTGTCATCTCAAAGAGGTAGGAGAGCTTGAAACAATATTTAAACTTCCTACCTAAGTAAACCATAGTGGAAGTCACAGGTGAGCAAAGATAAGATATTATATATGCAATCTTTGACTGGCAATAAAATATTATATACAATTAAAATGAAAATGAGCAACTTTCATTTGCCTAAAACATGTGCTCTCTGCAGGCAGAAAATGAGATATTTATTTTTGGCTCTTATTTTTTCCTCCCCTTTTTTGACACCCACAATTCTATTGTCTTTGTAGTTCAATAATATGCAATGGTATTAGATAGAACACTTGTCTGCTGCAATTCTTGATATACATTATGAGTATCCAAAAAAAGTAAGTGATATTCAATATGTTAAAATACAGATGCTCACAAGGTCTACTAAGTTATCCATGAAATAATAAGCATTTATACATTTATATTATAGTGAAAGAGAGAGGAAATATATGTGTGACTAAAATGAAAACAAAGGTTGATGTTTTGTTTCTCTGTCTAATATAAAATATGGAAACGATTTCTATAAATACCTAATCTTTTTTTTTTTTTTGGTTTTCCGAGACAGGGTTTCTCTGTGTAGCTTTGCACCTTTCCTGGAACTGGCTTTGGAGACCAGGCTGGCCTCGAACTCACAGAGATCCGCCTGGCTCTGCCTCCCGAGTGCTGGGATTAAAGGCGTGCGCCACCACCGCCCGGCAATACCTAATCTTTAAACATATGACTAGAAGAGTGTACATTCAGGCAGATAATGAGCAAGTGAGAATATATTAAATCCTTGATTTCATTTTTCTACGCTGTGTTTTTAGAGCAGTTGTTTTTTCTTTATGCAATTGTGGTATTTGAAATCATGTAAAAACAAGTGAATATGATCTAATGAACAAACGCTATATCAGAAGTGATATAGCATAGTGTTAAAATTTTTAGCATCACTGTGGAACTATACTACATGGCATCAAATTTTGAGTTACTTCATTTTAGTCATTAACTACATATTAGTTACCTCAGTAGTAAATTTATTGTGTGGAATTCCTTTTAGATAATTAAATGAGACAATGTAGGTTTGAAATTAATTTTCAAAGTTTAGAATGTACAGTGTTATGATTAGCAGGATAAATCTACAGTATTGATGAAGTAATTATTGTTAAGACTATTTGAACAGTACCACTCAGATATCATTCATGACTTATTGAACCTTCTGAGAAATTTGAATCTACTTACCTTAAGATGTTTGCTTCAATCACAGAGAACTTACATTGTTTGAAAATGTTGATCTTGGATTTAGAAATACACTAGTAATCCATTCCCAAAGGTGCACAGACTCTCTGAAGATTTGGCCCCTGTGTAACACACAATTAATACAGAAAGCAAACAAGGGTTTTAATGATCTCAGTAACATTTCACTACCCCAAGGATTCAACACTATTAACAAAACTCAATAATCTATCCCATTCTGTCTTCATAAAATAATCTACAAAATATTTTTATTTTATTCTTTTTTTTTGTTTTCTGCTTTCTACTCTAGTAGATGTCAGTCAGTCTTAAAGGGATTTACTCTCTCAGGAAATAATAGATCTTACTATTCACTGGTCTATATGTTTCTATCACAGCATCTGTGAAGATACACGGTGCCTCAACTACTATTGCCTAAAGACTAAATGCAATTAGAACATCCTTTCCTGTGAGACAAGACTTGCCTCAGGAATTTCATATAGTTTAGACTGCTTGTTCAAATCCCAACTTTCTACTTTATGACCTAGATCCACATAATCCTTAATACTGTTTGAAACCATTGGCCACTGAAAATATGTGAGATCTTGCTCCTAGTATTCCTTTCTCATATTTTCTTACTTGGTTGAAACAAAGTAAAATCTGAGTCAGGATTTTATTTTATCCAAGCTCACCTGAAACTCACATTCCTTGCCCATTCCAAAGAAGGCATATACCACCATACTTAGCTTTAATTTAAAATAAATTAATTAGTTCTTTGAGATTGTTTTGGTCATAATCACAACCCCCCCAAAAAAAATCTTTTGAAATGGAGTCCTCATTTCCTATCGACAAAATTTTATGTCAGGTTTATTTATATTTATTTATTTATTTTAGCTTCAAGAATAATTGGTGATGCACCAATATTCTTGTGTGTTGCCTTCTATTCGTACCAGGTGTTACATTCTTAGAGAAAACTGTCTCTCCCTCCCTAGCAGCTAACAATTGCCAGTAGTTCCAAGGCTAGGGGTAGGAGTTTGTGTTTAGCTCCCCTCTCCAAGCTAGGATGTGGTCTGGCTTGGGTTTGCAAAAGTCTTGCATATACTTCCATAATCATTGTGACTTCCAGTGTGCAACTGTCCTCTAAACAGTTTTTTATTTTTATTTTTTTTATTTAAAATGTTATTATACCATTTCGCATTCCCTTTTCTCACTCCAAAATTTATCATGTATTTCCTTTTTCTTCTTTCTTTAATTCATGGCCTCTTTTTCTTTCATTATTGAATAGACACACGAACAGAAAGACAGAAAGACAGACAGATACACACACACACACATGTACACACACACACACACACACACACACACACACACTAAATATATGTATTCCTACATTTACACATGAGATTGCTTGGTCCACCTAATGTTACTTGTGCGTTTATATATGATTTCAGAGTTGATGCTATTGGTAAATTTATTTTAAAAATTCAAGATAGCCAACATTTTTAAATGCATGAACTAATATTATTTTATAGTTATTTAGAAGTTCAATATAAGACTATGCCTAGCATATGAGGCTGAGATCTAGGGATTATAAACCATCTATTTCTTTGTTGATTAGAAGTTTATTCAGATCATTTAAAATCATAGTTTGATAAGTAATGGTTTATTAAAACTTTTCCACCTCATCTATGTTTTCCAATTTCAGAATATCCTAAAGATATATGATGCATATCTGCTAATTCTGAGTATGTTTCCCTTTTCAATTTTAATGTATATTAAAATTTGCCCAATTATTACTTGAATAATTTGGTTTTGTTTTTCCTTTTATAAGTCATTTTAATTATCAATTTTTTATTTTGTTGTTCCTGTGTTTTACTTTTTTATTATTCATATATATGTATGTATATACACACATATGTATGCACATATATTTATTTACACACACACACACACACACACACACACACACATATATATATATATATATATATATATATATAGTTACATACATTTTACATCTGCTTGACCACACTGGGGACTGAATATAGATCAGAAATGTTCTGCCATTGACTGTATACATACTGAGGTTTGTTTTTACTTTTTATTTTGAAGCAGGATGTAACTAAATTGCTCAAGTTGACCTTAAACTCACTTTGTATCCTTGGCTGTCCTCTACCTCCACCTTTCCAGGAACTGAGAGTACCACTTGGCTCAGCTTCTCCTAAATATTTATCCTTTAAATTATATAGTACATTTAATATTATATTGTTATTAAAGTATTATTATTAAAATATTAATACTATATTATTATTTCAGGATTATTTGAGTTTATACTGATGTTTAAAATCCATGATTAACATATTAAAGTCAGAATTTTTTCTTAAAATATGAAGTTAACTCAAGGCTATAGTGGCCTTGTCTTAGTTAGGGTTCCTTATTGCTGTAAAAATATACTACGACCGCAGCAACTCTTATATAGAAATCATTTAAATTAAGGGGGCTCATTTACAGTTTCAGAGGTTCAGTCAATTATCGTTATGGCAAGGAACATGGTAGCATGCAGGGAGAGGTGGGGCTGGAATTGAGACTGCTACATCTTGCAGGCAACAGAAACTCAACTTACTGTCACACTGAGGGAAACTTGAAAAAAAGAGACCACAAAGCCTGCCCCCATAGTGACACACTTCTTCCAACAAGGACAACCTCCGAACACTCCCTTTCAAACTCCCACATGCTCCAAGTACTACTTTAGCTGTGTCAAACAGTTTTGTCTCCCGTGTCAGAGTCAGTTCTAAATGTATTCTAATTTCCCTCTTTTACTGTAATATTTATTTGTCCTATATTTTTTCCTCATCATTTATATTAGTATACTCCTGTTTTATGGTGAAGTTTTAGTTTAGTTGTTTCATTCATTTTTGTCACTGTTATTAATGTATCTTAGGTTCTAATAATACTGTGTTTTCTTTTTTGTACTTTCTGTTTAGCAACCTTTTTTCACTTTCGTTTCTCTTATTAAATTAAATATGATTTGTTTGTATCTCCTTTTTAATTTCACATTTGAAATTTTCACATTTCAGAGGCCTCCATGAATTTTTGTAACTCCTCT
Organism: Peromyscus eremicus; assembly: GCF_949786415.1. NCBI lineage: Eukaryota > Metazoa > Chordata > Mammalia > Rodentia > Cricetidae > Peromyscus > Peromyscus eremicus. Next base: position 33,678,296 of record NC_081422.1, on the reverse strand, counting down.
TGAATTAGCAATGTTTAAAGCAATCTGTGCATAACTTCCTCTTAAATAGTTAAAGGGTTAGAAACTACTATGTCACTAATCTATCTCCTTTTGTGTGTTCTTGCTCTCTGAAAATGAATGTCACATTGTTGTGAAACATGCTTGATGTTTCTGTTATTTTCTTGGGAAAATGTCTCTTTAAACTTACTTGTGTTCACCAAGTTCTTCCCATGTTTTGTCATTTTACCTTCCTTTCATTCCTAGCTCCTACTTCTAAAGTGTGCTTATCTGTTCACTGTTTCAGTGAGAAGGTCTTGTTAGTGAATAAATGCCCCAGTTTATGTATTAGAATGTCTGTATTTCATGATTATTAATGAGTGTCAGCTTACCTGTATGCAGGATTCTAGGTTGATACTCCTGTGAACAACCTAATTAAGTTCATTATATCAATAAAACAAATAACCAAAGAAAGAAATGAAAGTAGAAGGAAGAAGAAGGGAAACTAATTAGGAAGTGAAAATGATCCTTCGGAGAGAGAGGGGCATAAAAGAGTGTAGCAGGTCAGTAAATGTAATCATAAACACTACATACATGTGTGAATGAGTTTTTGTTTTCTTTCAAAATATTACAGTTTTCTATAATATCTATATAACCTCATATAATTGAGGTTTATTTTTAACATGTGTAAGATCTGTGTCTTTTTTTAATGTTTGGAATGACTCTTGATCATTACGGATCCACAAAAGACTTGGTAATTTTCTCTCTCTCTCTCTCTCTCTCTCTCTCTCTCTCTCTCTCTCTCTCTCTCTCTCTCTCTCTCTCTCTCTCATGCATGCACGCAGGCACACATACAGACACAGACACACACACCACTGTCATTTTGTTATTTTAGATACTCTGATTTCATCCTCTGGGCACTACATGTTCCTTAGATCCATGTTAAATTTTCCTATCTGCCTTTTAATTCCAACAATTACACATTTCTTACCCCTTTCCATTTATTTCTAATATCACCAAGTCACCTTTTCATGGTACCTTGGTATTTTTATTGTCTGAATATCGTTTTTATAATCATGATGGTTTGAAGCAGTTTTAAGTGTGTAGCAGACATTCAAGAACATAATAAATTACTTTTTCCTCAGATATGAACTGTGAGCTATAAGATACATTAAATACATAATAGCACCATTCAAAACAAATTTAGTGGTAATGATACTAACCTATCTTCAAAAGACTTTCTAAATCTTTCAATTACATGGTTAATAGTTACCAATCTGGTGACCCGTTCTCACCTCTTCCTAGAGCTAGATACAAGTGTGCTTTAACAGAGTAAATTCTACAAAAAGTAAACATTGTGCCTATTGTGATATAAACTAGAGAATGGCCAGCTGTTTGCACAGTGAAGGTAAGGCCAAGACCGGGCTTGAATTTGATTCATTTGATGCTCAAAATATCCTTTGTAAATCCATAATCTATTAAGAAAGACCCTTGGTGCCCTGATGTCTTCTATTGTTGCATATACTTCTTACCACAGGTGGTAAATCATTTCCTGTTTTAAAAAATTGTTTCTATATTTCTGAGGCAAGGCTCTGGATTTGGATTTGTGCTAAGGCTTCTTACAGAGAACTTTGGGATTTTTCATGCACCCTGTGTTATTATCTAGAGTGCAGGAACAAATGATTTGCAAAAAAGGAATGACAGCACAAAGACACATGGGAGAGGTGTGGGGGATTTCAGAACACATTCTCTTCGGGCCCTCCGAGGTGCTGGCCCACCATGAAAAAAATGTGAGGGTTTTGAAAGACACCAGATCTCACTGGCCTTGCTCTCAAGATGCTTTCACACTGACTAGAGTTGAAACTGTTTTCCATGTTATTTTATTCTGTCAATTGTTAGTCTCCACACACATATTATTAATTCATTTGTTTGAAACAAGTGCAAGACTTTGAATTAGTAAAATAAAATGAAATGTTAACATTCTCAATGAAGAGAGTAGAAATGTTATTACTTTGGATGTGTTTTCAAATGTGTTTTTCCTACTTGATGAATGGTAACATAGTTTAGACTTAGAAACTATTTCTTCACTCCAGAAAGGTTTCCATTGAAACTCACCATGAGTATAATAAAGCATATTCCTTCAGCATCATTTACCTGCAGCAAATATCTTTACTCAGTATTACATTGCATATCTTCTTTGGACGAAACAAACTAATCATAGTATCACATTCCTATATTTGAAAAAAAAAACTTTTAATTTCAAACCAACATCTAAGAAAAAAGGGCATTTTCTACTCTATAGATCAAAATAGAATTGTTGGTTGTTGTAAGTTAAACATTTTCATATTCTACATGTGCTGATATGCCACAGTAGCAATTTAAAAATGATTTCTAAAGGGTTTTGCTGTAAATACATAAAAATAAGCTATCTACTCATGATTTACTGTTTCTGAAAATTTTTGATTAAGGTACTCATAAAGACCATACACAAGAATAGACATAGCAGAAATTTTTTATAAACATTTATACCACTTCTGAAATTTTCAGAGTAAGTAAAATTTCAATCTTGACAATAATGCCTCTTACAAAAGCAAAACAAACAAAAATGAGAACTGTGCCATGCAGTTTATCTTATGTTACCGTGTTCAGAACAAGGAGACTCATGATCTATTAGCGGAAACAGAAATAATGTTTAATCAATGCCAACTATATCAACTGATAACTATAACAAAAATGCAAAGAACAGTAAGGAAAAAAATCTTGATGCTTCAGAGACTATTTGAGATCAAATGTCGAAAGGCAGTGTTCCCCTGTGATATTCACCTTGAGCAAATGTTTACACTGGCTAACATTTCTGTTTGTCATTAACAATCTCTTGAGGCAGTGGAAATCGGTGCAGATTTTGCAGCTGCTGCTGAAAACATGAAAGAATAATTGAAACACATTTTTCGAAAATGCTCACCAATTTCGTTCGTTAGGTTTATTTTTATTAGAACATCTGAGTCTGTGTCTGTGTCATAGGAATTCTACTGTGACACCAAAGATGCGCACTGCCGAGTAGGGTACAGAGACATAATCAACCTCCTACCTCACATTGTAAGTCGGTGATGTGTGATATTATTTGATTAATTGCTTATCAAATCAATTGTATTTGTTCAAGCAATAAACATATTTCCATATGAAATAACTTTAAAGTATTATGTTTTAATTGGTTCTCAATGTCTCAGTTATATAATTATCTATGTAAGAGTTGAGAAAAGAGGCAAGGAAAATGGATAAGTGTTGAGTAAAGCAAACATGGCTCTAAATTAGTAGAGATGCTGAATTGTGTTTGATTAAAGTCAGTATCTAGTCATGATAAATATCTCAAAATAATTAAAATTCCTACCATTTTGCTATTTCTGATTAAGAAAATAGTTTTCTTTTCAGGGTTTTCTTCAGAGCAAGCTTGACATCCTTATTCCTTAAGCTGTAGATCAGGGGGTTCAGCATGGGTCCAACGTTTGTGTAAAACACTGAGGCCACTTTTCCTTTATCCATAGATTCTACATCAGATGGTTGCATGTACATGAATGCTGCCGCTCCAAAAAAGAGTGAGACAGTCATTATGTGGGAGCTGCAGGTGTTGAAGGCTTTAGCTCTGCCCTGTGTGGAGCTGATGCGGAGGATGTTGGCAATGATGAAACCGTAGGAGATAAAAGTGGTACTGGTAGACACTACAATGTTCATGCCAACCAGAACAAAGACCACAACCTCATTGTCATAAGTGCTGGTGCAGGAAAGCTGGAGCACTGGGAGGATATCACACAAATAATGATTGACAAGATTTGCATCACAAAAGGTCAGTCTTGCCATGCAAAGAGTATGGGCCAGGGAACCCCAGCATCCCATCACATATGCCCCAAGTACGAACACAGCACATATCTGTGGGGACAATATAACATTATACAGCAGTGGCTTGCAAATAGCAACATAACGGTCATATGCCATGGCAGTCAGTATATAACATTCTGTGATGACGAAGAAGCAAAAGAAGTAGAGCTGGGTCAAACAGCCTGCGTAGGAGATGGTGTTTTTCTCCACCACAAAATTCATTAGCATCTTTGGGGTAAAGACAGAAGAGTAGCAAATATCTACAAATGACAAATTAAAGAGGAAATAATACATGGGTGTGTGAAGGTGTGAATTCAACGAAATCAGTGTAATCAAGCCCAGATTGGCCACTATAGTAACCACATAGATTCCTAGAAACAGGAAAAATAGGGGCATTTGCAGTTCTGGCCGGTTAGTTAAGCCCTCCAGGATAAATTCTGTCACCAGGGAGTAATTTCCAACTGTCATTCTTCTGTAGATCTTCATCTACAGAGGTAAAGAAAAAGCCAATTAACGAAAATTGAACTTACCCAAGACATTTCCCATCCATTTTCTGGACTCTGGGGTTCCCTCTCAGACCCTTGGATGGGCTGCAACATCATCTAGTTTGAAGAAATTCTTTGCAGCAAGAAATTGTCCCAGGCTGCCTGATTCCTATTTCAGCTCTTAGCGTTTTTGTAGGTACAATTCCCTTCCTTTCTACAGAGGTAGCCATACACATTTCAAAAGTGGCTGAAAAAAAGTGTTATCACTAACATGTGCCTTGCTCAGGGTAAAATATTTAGAATCCCATCAAGTAGATTGCTTACATAGGAAAACTTAAAGATACCGAGGATCCACCTTATTAAACGGTAACTAATCTTCCTGCATCATTTTCTGTGTGCCACTATCTCAGCAGATCTTGCAACCAGCAAACACTCAGACTCGGGGTTGATAAAACAATTCCTTAAAAAGGTGCTGGTCAGAAATGGATAATTCACTTTATTCAAATGAATGGAACTGGAAATATCAACCACATTCCAAGGCAGGCCTTATTCTCAGGAGTATATAGCCAAGACAAATCAGACTCCATGAATTTCAGTGGCTTTTTTCCCTCTTATTTTTTTTTAAAGAGAAAATGTAATTTGGTGGATATAAAAGGGAAGAGGCTCTGAGAAGAGTTGGGTAATGGGAAACACTATCCTAAAAATATACTGCATGAAAGACCCAGAGAATAAATGAAACAAGTTTAAAAAAGACTTATGAAATGCAAACTAACCAAATAAATTTCTAATGGTGTAAAATTAATATACTCACAGAAATATTTCTGAGAATCCACTTCTAGTCCTTATTTTATTTGACCAATAAATGATTTGCATGAAAAGAATTCCAAAACTTGAGAATGAAAGAGTGCTGCTACAGAGTTGTCAGGATTCTGTAATGCTGGCAGTATCAGGATACAGCTTGTAGCCAGGAGAGGTCCTGGGACTCCTCCAGAGAAGAAAGTAAATTGTGCATTTTGCTGGCCTTCTGCAAGAAGCCCACTGCAGTCACACAGAGGAAAGTTGACCATTTATGATCACATGAACAACCCAGGGATTCAACACAGAAGGTGTTGTCATGTTTTGACATCACCAATATCCTGAGACCGCTTTTCCCAGGAAACTGATAAACTGTTTACATCTGAAAAGTGATGAGCACAGAATCTCCTTAGAGACACCATCTTCCTCTCAGAACGCATCTCCATGCTCATTACTTCATTCTCTAATTTGCATGCAGGAGGAGTTATCTCCAGTGGCCTCTCTAGATACTCCTAGGCCTTGCCTCAGAAGTCAATTGACCTCAGGACCAGTTACTTGCTAAATGATCATGTGCTGTATTTTATATTAAAGTAGAAAACTGTGAAGCTAGATATACAGAATCAAGATTCCCTAAGCATGCCCCATATGCAGATCAGCCCCATTCTGTTCATGGGCTATTCACTAAGGCACATCTCAGGTCTCTGATTGCACTGGGATGAAATGTCTGCCCCTTGCAAATGCTTTGATTAGCTGTAGCCTCAATATTTCCACTTGAGAAGTCAAATTTTATTAAAATTTCCTTCTACTGAACCTGCATAACAATCACACAATTCTTTTCAAATGTCTGAATATTCTTAGAACAAAAACAACATGGTACTCTGCAGATATGTAAATCTTTCTGGTTAACAGTATAAAATAAAACTCATATAAAGAGCTGGGCAGTAGTGGTGCACGCCTTTAATCTCAGCACTTGGGAGGCAGAGGCAGGCGGATCTCAGTGAGTTCGAGGCCAGCCTGGTCTCCAAAGTGAGTTCCAGGAAAGGCACAAAGCTATACAGAGAAACCCTGTCTCGAAACCCCCCCCCCCCCGCAAAAAAAAAAAAAAACAACTCATATAAATCTCAGTGAATTACCATAACATTTAAAGCAGCTGCAGTTGTTTTCTTAATAGGAATGAAGTTTGGGATAGTTGGTAGAGGCATGCAGGAAATGAAGCTTACTAGGGTGGCAAAGGCATACAGAAAGGCTGCTTTTCCCTTTCAGTGTTCTACAAAACAGTACTCAACAATACAGAAATAGCGTGAATAACTACTTGAGTAATAGTGAGCAGTTATAACACACCCAGTAAAAGGAATCTTAATAATATGCTGTTGTACTAAATTGCATTATCCATAATATTGCCTCAATGGGGGCACTATAGAAATATGGACACACTTTTTATCTTTGTTCTCATTCTCCCTGTAATATCTGATGTCTGTTTATAATTATAGAGTGGCTCTGCTTGAATTTATCAACATTACATTGCTCCCTAGTGAGCACAAGAGCTAGTATGGATACCATAGCTTTAGAATCAACCTAATAAAATGGTAGGAATTAAAATAAATTTTCTTTAGCTTAGAGAAGGAGGAATATCTTATATCCACTTGCAAAATTCTAGATAGAAATTTACATTTAATGCACATATTCATTTATCCAGATTTCTTGAAATATAATTGGTATCCAAAAAATTATATGAAGTTTATGTATATAATTTTGTGAGTTGGAATTTCTGTATATATTATGTCATCACCACAATTAAGGTAGTAACTCATCATCTTCCAAAGTTTCTATGACTTTTTGGATTTGTTTTGTTTAGTTGTATGTGTTTTGTAAGAATATGTAAATTAGACACACCTTCTTGTAAAAGTTGGAAACAAATATGTCCGTATTGTCAACTAAATGTACAGTGTTGCACAGTTGACAACTGGAAGCCATTGACTTATGACTAACTTTATACTCATTGGATACCTTCCTCATCTTCTTGCTTGTCCTCTGGTTTCCACTATTCTATTGTCTACTTCTTGTGTTCAGCTATCCTAGATTCCTTCTGGAAGAGAATCCATGCAGCAGTTATACTGAAAATGACTTTTTTCACTTACCATGGTATTTTCTAGGACCATCCATGTTACCAATAGAATTTCTTCCTTTCTAAGCCTTCATTATATTCCTTGAATGACTATGCAATACTTGGTTCATTCTTTCATGATTAAACATCTGGTCATTTCAACTTTATGACTATTATGAAGACTGCCTTCATTAACTTAAAGAGAATGTAGATATATTTTCTAGATTTAGATGCTTTTTGATTTTGTTTTATTTTTGATGCATTTATAGGAGGGGAGTTGTGGAATAATAATAGCTGTATTTGAAGATTTTTAGACATGTTGTTTTTAATGTACTTACCCAATGGAGAGGATAATATGCAAATCCTTTAAGCTATATTTCCATGCTGTGTACTGAAAAGAATACAAAATTGCATATCTTAGTCTCAACAGAATTTACAAAAACTTCATTAATTATGAAGACATAAAACTTGAAAAATAATAAAAATATAATCTCTAATGTGCATAAAAATGTATAGCACACAAATTTAAAATGTACTGAGGGGGAGGGGATAGCCAAGCCATTTTATCCAAGTCCTAGAGTACATGTAAAGAAAGCTGAAAATTCACAAAACTGTTAGAAAAATTTTCCAGAGATTTTTCATACTCATTTTCAAATATGGGCCTGAGTGCTATGAGGAGTCAACGGATACAATGATGTGATTTGGGGATCAAAGAAAAGATCATATGGAAAACAAAAATGAGAGAAAATAAAAACATATTTGGGGACCTTGGAACATAGGAAAAATGATGTGACATTGACAAAAATGTTAAGATACCCACAGGAACTACTCTGTGAGGAGAAGTAAGTGAATTTGCCCCTGTTAATTGAAAATAGATAAACTTAAGTCATTTGTCATTTTTTATGCATAGACAGACACATGAAGATGCAGGTACAGAGTTCTACCCTTCCTATCCAACCATCTTTATGACTTTTCTTCATAATTAGATAAGCCTTTGCTTCATGCAGATCTCCACATATTATCTATTATCTTCTTCAAGAAGCCTCCTATGTTTCCCATTAATATACTTGGATCCTTCTCCCTGCACCTCCATGCTTCTCACTGCTTGTAGAACTTACCACAATGCATTGAATTTTCTGTGAACATCTTTTACTGATTTTTATTTCTATACTATAAGGTCCTTAATAAATGGAAACATGCCATTGTTCAAAGAAACTTAGGTAGCTTTTTTCAAAACTGGGAAGCTTACTAAAAAAAATCCTATGGTGATGATTGTAGTGAAATTGGTTGTGGATATGGGAAAGTACAGTACCAGCAAAAAAAGAACGAACAGTTTGCTTTGAGGTGAGATCCCCTATAGCCCAAATTGCCCTTGACTAATGCTTCATGCTTCTAAGTGTTGGAAGTAGCCACATGTACCAATGTGATCAGTGCTATTTACCATATTTACTATAATAGAAGTTATTCCTCTTTTGTTTTTGTTTTGTTTTGTTTTGTTGTTTTGGTTTTTCAAGACAGGGTTTCTCTGTGTAGTTTCGGTGCCTGTCCTAGATCTCACTCTGTAGACCAGGCTGGCCTCAAACTCACAGAGATCCACCTGGCTCTGCCTCCCAAGTGCTGGGATTAAAGGTATGTGCCACCACTGCCCGGCTTAAGTTATTCTTAAAGGTAGGTGAGATGAATAAGGTCATTTCAGGGGGTATAAAAAGGACAAATGGCAACCAGAAATTTTGATTGGAGCTATTTTGTAGGAGAGTAAAATGCCCTAAAGTATACAATCTACCCACTTTATCTTCCTGGTTATTTTTGGAAGTCCCATTTCTCTTGTTCATACAAAACCTTACCCATTGGAGAAGTTTAAGGTCTATTTGAGAAACCATATACTTGATATAAGATTTAAGGCATGGACAAAGACTATTAAGGGAAACATCAAATAGTACTGTCTGTAATAAGTCATCAGGATAAGTACAATATGTACTCATAAGATGTTATTTCTAACTATGGTAGAGGATTGTCATGGATTAGCTGTTTAATATGTGGAATTTCAAAACAAGTATTGGGTATGTCTGTTACCATAATAAAAATTGAAAAAAATTATTCTTACAACATATATGTTTCCTAGGCACAGCAGAATTAAAAATAATTTACTAAGCAGATCTTTGAAAAGATCGACCAATAATTACCAACAGATAAACTTGAAGGCCAAAAAAAAAACCAAAACAAAACAAAACAAAAAACAAAAATGAAAACGTACTAGCTTATCCATTATAGTGTTTTAAAAACTGAAATTGTATAATGTAGAAATATATATTGAGGAGTCCTGAGTAATTCTTTTCTGATAGACTAAATAAGTATACTTCAGAATCCTGATTTATTGAGATAATTTGCTTTAAAATGCTTTTTATAGATAAAATGATGGATTGATTATTCGTTGTGGTTGCCTTTTGAACCAAACTATTCTTTCAAAAATTTTTAGGCTACACCATCATACTCATAAAATTTCAAGAACCTTTAGTTTGTTGCCAGACTATATATTTTTTTGAGTTTGGACTTACTAAATAAAAGCAAAAAGAAGATTAATTTTAATTATAAAATTTACACCAGGTAATGACAGCTTAAAAGCATAATGTAAAAAGACAAGAAAGAGTGGCATGTTCTCTAGTACTCAATCAGCAAATGTGTAACTGTAAATTAGAAATCCCCCAGAGCTTCAGATCTCTCAAATCGCAAGGCTAATTCCCCACACTATTGAACAGAAGGAAACCCATAATTCCTCAGTATGAAGACAAGATAAGTCCCACAAGGTAAGCTTGCTTTTTGTCCTGAAGGAGATTAATTCTTCATGGGCTTATTAAAAATCCATGTTTCCTTTTTGGGCTTTTGAGAGTTCATATATAAATAATACAAAATATGGAGATAATTTAGTTTCTCTCTCAAACCTCTGAAGGAATTTCTTCTTCAAGCAATCCAGTCAGAATCAAAAGCTTCCAATTCTAAAGTTCAATGTTGTGAAAACTACTGTATTTTCTACTTATTGATTCTATTTATTTTGGTTTTAGTTTAATTTTATAATTCTCAAAATTTCTTGAGGGAAGGATTTTGAATATACTTCCCATAAATAAATGATAGCTGTTGGAGGTGGTGACTTCCTACCCCTTCTGTTCCTTCCTCCAAAAGGGCCGAGGTTCTCTCTCAGTCCCACCGTACTACTTCCTGTCTCCTATCTGTCTACAGTCCTTCAAACCTCTATAGTTAATTTTGGTCAGCTAATGGCTAGCTTTGCCCTTTGACACCAGGCGAGCTATATTTGTCATCACACAACATATTACACAATAGACCTCGACTGTGTACTTCAGCAAAAGGCTAGGAGTTAGAGAATATCTTTCCATCTTCAAGAGTACTTTCATGGTGGACAATATTTCAGTGTCTGTTTATCAAGTTGTAGGTCTGGTACGTTCTTTGTCAATACATCAAAGAGAACAAAAGGCTCACAGATATAAGAGCCTAATGACAAGTTAATATTTTCATTAGGGAATACAGCTGCTTTGCTACAAAACTTTTTAATCATAATTGATGTAATAAAATCATCCAGAAACAAAACGACTAACCACGTTCCCACATCTGAAGGAATACGGCTGGCTTTGGGGTTTAGGATCTTCAGAGTACTGATCATTATAGAAAATTCTCCTCTTACACCCATCCCTGGTGTCTTGACCTATTTTGTATACAAAATAGTATTTCATATTTAGTAAAGTATTCAAGATGTCATTTGACTTACATGAAATGTTGTAATTATTGGTTGTCTTTAAATCAGACTTATGTGTTCCTTGTAGACTGTGTATTTAGAAAACAAAAATGAATCTGTGTGTCATATTAGAAATGATGTGAGTATAATTAATTATTTACTGAAAAGCAAATGTCAACCACTCTATAGTTACTGAATTTTTAAAACTATGTTCTATATTTTAAAAATATTCTTTAACCTTTTCTTCTTCATGTTGTCATTGACTAAAAAATTGAGACTTGATTTTAAACTTTATACTTAATGTATATCAGAAACTAATGCTCTCCTGAAAGTAGTAGTATATTACCACAGAAATAGAGTGGGTATAACATGATGGAGGTTTATGTCAGTTCGGCAAATCCCATCAGTTGTAAATATTAGACCCTGAAGCATGTTTGTAGAAATGCTGAGTAGGTTATGACAGTTTGTATAAATATATGCATTTGTTGTATAGTATATTGCCTTTATATTCTTTTTATTTTACCAGGAAAATTCTATATCTTTTTCTCTTGGAGATACAGTAGAAATTCATTATTAGGTTTTCGAAAAACACTGGGAGCTCTAGTCTGTGTTTGTGTGTGTGTGTGAAAGAGAGAGAGAATTTAATTTCATGGTTAAATACCATCTTAAATTTGTATGTGTTATTATTAAAATTTTGTAATTGTACAAAATGGATTTAATATTGATACTATTTATGAACTAGAACCATTTTTAAGAAACCATGCCAACCAATATCACAAAGATATAAAAGCTTATAGATATGTAAAATTTAGGAAAATGAAGTATCATGTTGTGAACATTGTTCAGAATGAATTTGTATTCAACTGAGTTATTAGCATATAAGCGGACTTTAAGTTGGCCGTAGACACAATCCTAAACTGCAGGCTCTGTCTCTAATTCCATTCCTGTTTTACTTCCTATCAAGCATGATTGAATCAAATCAGGCCTTTACTTTTTCTACCATTCACTCTAGTTGCTGAATATTGCATCTCTGTGTCCATAAAGGGACTAATTTCAGAACTTGATGTCAGATTGTCAGATTCAACATCTACCATGAACCATTTTCAGTTCTCCCCTAGATACAGAGATTCTGCAAGCCATCTCTGTTACCACTGTCAGCAGGTCTCTGATTTGATGCAGAAAACAAATCTGCAGGTGTTGAAAAAGTATGAACAATGTCTCCCTTTGGGTCTGGAATGATCCATCTTCCTGGTTCTGATTCCTTCTGTATCCAGGGTGTGTGAATATGTAAATGTCTTTTGTGTGGCAAGGTACCTCTTCCTAGAGGAAATAGGGAAATGGAGGTAACAAAACTTAAGCATCTCAGGTGGTCACAAACAAATAACAAGACTTACAAGCCCCACTTGAGGTTTTATAAATAGCAACTTCTTTCTGGGTAGGGGAGAATCTTCAGGGGTGCTGGTCAGGATGATTCACCGAAAATATTTTTGTGAGTTATTCCTTACTCTGGAGTGGGCCTGATGAAGCTGTTGCCTTTGAATCACTCATGCCCTTTCAAATACTTGCTCCTGTGAGAATAAGTAACCTGCTGTTTCATCCTGCTTGTCCTCATGAATAGAATGGAGTTTCTGGTCTGGTGTTGGTGCCCCATTTTGGATGAATAAACTTTTCTTTTTCACATTTTCCTCAAGGAAAATCACACAACGATCTTCTCTCTCATTCCCTAGACTCAGTTGCGGCCTTCTCTGAAGCTTTTTACTTCTGAACCTTTTCAATGTAGTAACACAGTCAACAGAAACCACTCAGAAAACTGGTTTTGCTCTTTGTTTCTTAGGTTGCATTTGCTGTTTGCTTTGCTTTCTCTACTTGATGTTATTTATTTATTTAAGCAGTTGTTTATTTAGTCAGGGTCTAGATTTATAGCTCAAGCTGGCCTAGACTTTGCACTCTTGTCTGTACACTGCAAGAGCTAGGTGGGTATTAAGCATGTGCTACCAATAACAGCATAGAATTTTAAAATTTATAAATGTATATATACAGTATTTTAGAACAGTTTGGGGGCTCACAGTAAAGTTGAGTGGACAGTACAATATCAATCTACTGGCCCTAAATTGATTTATATTCCATTCCTATCAACTTGCTGCACCACAGTGGAACCCCTAATGTAAGAGAGAAACCAGGTTTGACACACCAATTATCACCCAAAGTCCATGACTAAATTGTGACTCATTCTAGATGCTGAAATTATTTAGATTTTGACAAGTGTCCACCATGAATAGTTTACTGCCCTAAGAACATTTCCTGCCTATCACTTATTTATTGTTTCCTACCCCAGTAACCATGAACATTTTAGGCACTGTAGTTCACTTTTTCTGGAGGTCACATATTTAGAATCATGCAATGTATTTGTATAATTTTCAGATTGATTTTTTTCATTTAGTAATATACCTTTGAGTTTCCTCCTTGTATTTTGTTATTTAATCCATTTATCTTATAATTAAAGAACATCCCTTTGTGTGGATGCACCAAGTATTATTTATCTCTTCCTATACAGAAAAATATTCTAGTTCCCACATGCCCATGTTTTCTCTCTTATTAATAAATACCTCTGAATACCTGAGTTCAAGTTTGGTGAGGGCGTTTAGCTTTATTTTTATTAGGAATTACCAGTGAGAGCAATTGTTAGCTCACTTGATCAGAATATGGTTTGTTTTTCTTCACAGATTTCATGACATTTTTCTGAACTTTCAGAAATATGATCTTAACTGTACAGGCAGCAAAAGCAATGATGTAACCTATGCAATCATATCAAATGTAAAAGTTCTTCCCAGAAAAGGAAAATTCAGCAAAATGACAATATAGCCTGGAGAAATTAATGAAATATACACAAACAATATACATGATGAAGGATCAGTATCCAAACTTGGTTAAAAACTTAAGTGGTCACAGGCATGTGAGAAAAATTCAGCACCATGAATCATAAAGCAGTTCAATGTAAAGCCAATATTATATGCCACATTATAACTGTTAGATTAACTATTACTCACAAGGGAAATAAAGCAAGTGTTTGGGAGGATATCAGAGAAAAGTAATTCTTATATATAACGGGATTCTAAGTGTACAGAGACATTATTCAATACAATAAAGATTTCCATCATGCCTAGGTGTGTAGCTAGCTAACACAAAATAAACTCAATGGTATTTTTGCAGACTTTTTATATTAATTTTGCTTTGCTTACACATGTTTGTGTGTGTGTATGAAATGATGTTCCTTGTTTCATTTTGTTGGTTTGATTCCTTTAGAGAGAGAGAGAGGGTGTGGAATGGGGAGGTGGGGAGGTGGAATTATCCAGAATGACTTGGGGAACTGGAAAAACATTATCAGATCATATTATATGAAAATTTTTTTTCAATATAAAAGAATATTAACAAAACTACTATGTGAACTGTGTGCATCTGCTAAGTATATACACAAAGGAAAGGAAATCTTTGTGTCAAAAAGACACTGCACTCCCCATGATATGTACAGAATTATTCACCTCAGTCAACAAGTGCAATCAACTTTGATTTCTTATCAAAAGATGAATGGTTACAAAACTTACATGGTATGTCCGCAAAATTGAAATTAGTTAGCCTAAAATTACAAAATATGGATGGACCTAGAGGACATTATACTGAAAGAAAAATGGTAATTCCAGAAAGCCGAACAGCCTAAGACAACAATTACGTGTATTTTGAAAACATGGAAATCAAGTGGAATACAATAGTGGTTCCTAAAGGATCAAGAGTGGGTAGGAATGGGGGAAGTGTGGATCAAAAGACACAACATTCAGTTACAGTAGAGGAAAAGTCAAAAGACAAGTTACCCAAGAAGGTAAGTACAGTTAATGATGCTCCATGGCAGGCCCGTGCCCAAAAATAGTTGATCAACACCAAATGCACTACATGTTTGTTGTGAGCTTTTTGTTTTGTTTTGTTGTAGCATTTTTTGTCTTGTTTTTTCCTTTACTTTGACTTTCTTTTTTTTGAGACAGAGAAATAAATAACAAAAAGTTGGGAGGCTAGGGAGGTGGAGAGGATCTAGGAGGAGTTGGAGAAATGGAAAATTCATGATCATAGCTTACTAAACAAAAACATTTTAATGTATTACATACCTAAAAAATCTATTCAGATATTTTATATATTATAAAGAAAAAAGATTAATTACATGAGGCCATTATTATCATCATTAATTTTATTTGGCTACCCTACACTGAATATGTATTTCAAAATATCATTTTATGTACTATGAATATATACTATAGTATATAAAATGTTTTACCAACATGAAAATAATAATAGTAAATGTTTACAAAATAATACATATTTTAAAGATTATTTTTCATGTGTTGAGTTCAGATGCCTAGAGAAAATTCAGCTTTGTAGCAATGAAATTTATATGTATGCAGTATATATAAAATTATTTGTCTCAAGGGATTCTCTACATGATAATATTTTAACCTATAGTTAACTGGTAATTATGCTTTAAAAGGTATGGAAATTACCCAGAAAACATAAGTAAGAAACACTGAGGAGAATATAGAATATAATGAAAGAAAAATAGTCAGGCATGGTGTTTCATGAGTTTAATCCCTTCTTTCAAGAGGCTGAGGTAGGAGGATTACCATGAATATAAAAAGAAGAAAAAGTAAAAAAAAAAAAAAAAGAAAGGAGAAAGAAATAAGTCCCATAACTAATATGACCTAACATTAACTTATTTTTCTAATAACCCTGTCAGATGATAGGATATCTTTACATTTCCAAAGTTTCAGACCAGGTCAACTCCAAACCCCCTGCTTTTTCTTTTCATATTTTAAGAGAAGCCAGTGTTTTCTTTAATAACTAATACTACTGTCAACTCAGGAGAATATTTTCTTTTTTTTTTAAATTTTTTTATTTTTATTTTGCAATACAATTCAGTTCTACATATCAGCCATGGATTCCCTTGTTCTCCCCCCTCCTGCCCCCTCACCTTCCCCCCAGCCCACCTCCCATTCCCACCTCCTCCAGGGCAAAGCCTCCCTTGCGGACTGAGATCAACCTGGTAGACTCAGTCCAGGTAGGTCCAGTCCCCTCCTCCCAGGCTGAGCCAAGCGATCCTGCATAGGCCCCAGGTTTCAAACAGCCAACTCATGCAATGAGCACAGAAAACGGTCCCACTGCCTGGATGTCTCCCAAACAGATCAGGCCAATCAACTGTCTCACCCATTCAGAGGGCCTGATCCAGTTGGTGACCCTTCAGCCATTGGTTCATAGTTCATGTGTTTCCATTTGTTTGGCTATTTGTCCCTGTGCTTTATCCAACCTTGGTCTCAACAATTCTCGCTAATATAAACCCTCCTCATTCTCGCTAATTGGACTCCCAGAGATCCACCTGGGGCCTAGCCATGGATCTCTGCATTCACATCACTCAGTAGTTGGATGAGGTTTCTAGCATGACAATTAGGGTGTTTGGCCATCCATCACCAGAGTAGGTCAGTCCGGGCTGTATATTAGGAGAATATTTTCTTACTCAAGGTTTTTCTCAGGGCAACCTTGACCTCCTTGTTCCTGAAGCTGTAGATCAAAGGATTGAGCATGGGCACCACAATGGTATAGAATACAGTAGACACTTTCCCTTGATCCATGGACAAGACAGAGGAAGGATGGAGGTACATGAATGCCCCTGATCCAAAGAAAACAGAAACCACAATTATATGTGAGCTACAAGTGCTGAAGGCCTTGGACCTTCCTTCAGTGGAATGAATCTGAAGTATGTTAGAAAGAATGAATGTGTAGGAAACAATGATGGTGATGCTGGGCACACCTACATCAAAACCTACAACAATGAATACTACCAGCTCATTGATGTAAGTGCTGGTGCAGGAAAGCTCTAACAGTGGAAGGATGTCACACATGTAATGATTGATGATGTTGTCCTTACAGAAAGTCAATCTCAGCATGCACCCTGTGTGAGCCCATGCACCAATAAATGCTCCCACATATACAATGAGAGCCAACAGAGAGCAGAACTGAGGGGACATGGTAACTGTGTACAGCAGGGGCTTACAGATGGCCACGTAGCGATCATACGCCATCACTGTCAACACGTAGCATTCTGCACTGACAAAGAAGCAGTAGAAAAAGAGCTGAGTCATGCATCCTTCATAGGAAATTGTGTTCATGTCTGAAACAAAGTTTATCAACAGTTTGGGGGTGATAACGGTAGAGTAACAGAGATCAATGAAAGATAAATTAAAGAGGAAGTAATACATAGGAGTGTGAAGGGGAGAATTCAGTCCAATTAGAGTGAGCAAGCCCAGGTTGCCTGCCACAGTGACAACATAGATACATAGGAAGAGGAAGAAGAAGGGGAACTGGGTCTCTGAATATTTTGTTAAACCCACCAGGATAAACTCAGTAATGAAGGAAATATTCTTATTGTCCATTTTCTTCTATCAGGATCTGAAAGACAGAAGAGTTGTGTTCAGAATTATGACAAAATGCTGTGTACAGTCATTCTGCATCTAGGAGCCCAGAGAGTGTCCACTGAAACTTGCCTATTTTATGGTTTTGTTGCTGCTCATATGAGGGAGACACACGTGGAAGGTTAAGCCTAGTGTAAACACATGTGAGAAACACACATCTCTCTGCTTCTATTTGCCTCTAGCATTCTAGTCTATGCTTGTCAACCTTCACTCACGACATGCCAGTTACCCTGCATTCAGAGTCAATTAAGATTGTGTGTCATTCTGGATGGAGAGCTTGAGGACCAAGCTAGAGCAGAGACTGACAGTAGTCCATTGACTTCCTATGCATCAACAGCAAGCATTTAAGTCATCAGGAAACCTGTGCTCACCTTCACAGATAATTCTCTGATTTCAAAACACCCTGGAGAAATGGCAAACTTTGGCTCTGCATTCCTCCTACAGGAACCTGTCAACCCTCTACACTTCATAGTCAAAGCTTAGCAAAGCAGTAAAGCACATGAAAGGAAAAGAAAGCATAATGATGATTCTTACCCTTCTGTCTAGAAGGCTTGGGGCTTTGCTTGTGGTGTGCCCTTTGCCTTCGCTCTCTGCAGAGAAACAGCTCTGCCTCTGAAGGAAGCGACAGTTTTGAATTAATGCGCCATCCATTTTGTACAGAAAGGCTCCGAGTGTTTTTGAATCTCAGTGTCTGACTTCATCTGAGAGTTAAAGACCATCATTTTTTGCTATGATTCTGCCCAACTATTTTATACATTAGAGAACAGTATTTAAAGAACTTTCGTTTCTTGTCTCAACATAATACCAGTTAGCATTATATAAATCATTTTATCTGAGTGCATTATCTTTGGTACTTGGTGTAGAGACCTCTCCAGGATCTTCTTCCTTAATTAAAATGCTTTAGGAAGGACAGTTGTAAGAAATTATTTATATAGCAGTGAAGATGATTTCACCCCAGTGTCCTTGGAGATAATATTCAACTCAAATTTTACTTCTGGGATTTTACATTCCCTGGGGCAGATGAAGTAGAAAACTTTGCACTTCCCTCATATTTCTCATTGTTTCTTTGATTTATTTGATTTCATTAATTTATAGCTACAAATACAAACACTTAACTTCCAAAATATTAGAGGCTCATGAACATCCTTCCACACATAATAGCATGTTGAATCATGAATGATTACATGATGAATGATAGTCTATGACAAGTGCTTTAATTTTGTCTTAATATTTTGCTTTGCCAGCTCCCTTCATGCTCATCTCCCCCCAGTTATTACTGTTTATATCTTAGCACTTACATTCTGTATTTTCCTGTTCGTTCATACAACCAAATATGTTTTTTACTGGACTCTGCACTTAATTTACAAAGTATATAGTTGATCTTTTACTTTAAGAACTTATCAAAGTGTTGCCAACATCATAACTTAAACAACTAATCAATGTCAAAATAAGAACTGTATTTTCCCTTTTATCATAAAAAAATTTGCCATCAGATTTTCCTAGAGACATCAATAGGTCTCTACCTGTATTTCAGTGTAATCAAGTTTCAGAATCCTCAGTTTAATATAAACCACTTTTGCAAATGCAACAATCACATCACCAAAGACAACATATGAAATTATTATTCATTCTCTTTGAACTTGTACATACAAACTTCAATCCTACACAAAGAACTACAGGAACACGAATGCTGAAAGCAGAAGAAATAGTCTTTCCCAGGGAAGAGCAAACCAATTGGTTACCCAGTACAAAATGTTCAACCCTGAAAATAAATATTCAAGCAACATTATACACACTGAGCAGATTGTACATATGTATTTAAGAATATATACATATATAGATGTGTGAGTATGTATTGATATATGTATGTAACAATAATTAATGAAAAGAAGAGGTCATAAATATTGAAGAGAGCAAACAGGGGTATATGGGAGGGATATGGGAGAAAAGAGATGGGAGAAATGATGTAATTATATTATAATCTGACAAAATAAAAGGAACCATTTTCTAAAAGTATGACAATCTAGTAAGTGACATATCGCTATTCCTTTATATCAAATTCCCCTGTTACTAACGTGTGCATATTTTTTCATAAATCTATAAACTTACAAAATTCTTTATATGAATTTACTTTTTATGTCTTTTCCCCCTTTCTTTAGGATCATTCTCTCTTTGTACAATAGAAGAATGTAAATAAAGGACGCTAAATATCTGCATTTAAACTATATTTTCTTAAGTCATCGTCAGTCCACAGAGTTACATAATCTTTCTTATGTTAAACAAAAGTTTTAAAACCCTAGAGTCAAATATATGCCCTGAACCATTTGGAATATGCACATGATTAACTTAAAATCACTTATTTGATAAAAAAAAACCCTTTATTTAATAGTTTATTGTATCTTGCTTACATTGCTGTAAAGCCTTCAAAATCAAATCACTGCTTCATGTATTGTTCTCTGTGTTTATTCCCCAAATAGCAGTCAGGATCTTTTTTTTTTTTTAAATCATTAAGTCAGATTGTGGTTTAACCCCTGGCATTGTCATTCTCTTAAAGAAAAAACCCAAGTGTTACAAATGTCTACAGGTCCCAAAACTGCCTTCCTTACATCTCATCCCTGTCTCTACTCCCCCAACTCTCACTTACTTATTGCATTCAGAAAAGAATTCACACAACTTCATCCTGTTTTCACTTTCATTACTATTGTTGAAAAACATATTTTCCTATGCACCTGTTTTAAATGACATGTTCTCATTGAATGGCAGACTATGTAAGATCTACCTTTACATTTTCAGCATGTAGTCTCTGGTATATACTGTCCCTCTTTGGGGTTCATTTTCCTTCTTAGAGGACATAGGCGAATGCATAATAGAACTCTAAGAGATAGGGGCTTGTGTCTTTAAATGCTAGCTTATTTGAATATAAAATATTCCACTCTAAGATCTTACTTAAAAGCTACCAGTAAACAACATTTTTTTTTCTTTTTTTGGTTTTCTAGACAGGGGTTCTCTGTGTTGCTTGTGCCTTTCCTGGAACTCACTACTAGCACATGCTGGCCTTCAACTCACAGAGATGTGCCTACCTCTACCTCCTGAGTGCTGGGATTAAAGGCATATGCCACCACTGCCTGGCTACATATTTTTATTTTATAATGAGAGGTATGTGGTCACAGACCTGTAGGATGATTCATTCCCTTCTAATAAACCTCCAAGTTTTAATGTTTTCATCCAGGAGACAATGGATGGGAAAGAAAGAAGATAAGCCCTTGATTTTCCTTTCAATTTCCTGCTCCAATCTTCTGCATCCTTGTGTATGTCAGAAATTTTAATTTCAGTTTTAAAAAAGGATCTTACATATAAATACTGATGTGGCCTTTGTGTT
Source organism: Peromyscus eremicus (assembly GCF_949786415.1). Classification (NCBI taxonomy): domain Eukaryota; kingdom Metazoa; phylum Chordata; class Mammalia; order Rodentia; family Cricetidae; genus Peromyscus; species Peromyscus eremicus. Next base: position 33,657,433 of record NC_081422.1, on the reverse strand, counting down.
TGTAATGAAATCCTCCCAATATCTCTAGATCAAAGATGAGAACTTGAAAAGCATAAAATTAACAAATGACTTCAGATTGCCTAAGTTTATATTTAAATAAATCCTAAATAAATACAAGGCCAGGGTTTTTGTTTTCCTGTTACAGGTTTCTTGGAGTTTATGACACCATGAAAAGGCTTCATGTGTGTGCTGACAATTGACCTCAAGTGCTCACACATGTGTGGCATAGTACTAACTTAACTATCTCTTCAGCCCTGGGTTTTCTTTTCTTTTCTTTCCTTTCTTTTTTTCTTTCTTTTTTTTTTTCAAGTATGTCTGGTACATTTTTGTCTCAAGGACTGGAACATTTCACTGTTAATCTGAAAACTAAGAGGAATGAATCATCTTATACCATGAATTCTAATTATAAGCTTAATGATTAGAGAATCATAGCAGCCAGCCACTAGAAAGACTTCTTACCTCTAGGAATCCTCAGATTCAAAGGGGCTGAGCTCCTGTCTCTATACTGCCTTATCACTTCCTCTCTCTGCCCAGCCATATCACTTCTTGTTTCCTCCTTCCAAGTGCTAGGATTAAAGGAGTATGCCTTTCAAGTACTGGGATCAAAGGCATGAGATCCAAAGTGTAGCCATAAATTTATTGGGTCCCACTCGCCCCCCATTCCCCCAGACAAATCTCTCTCACCAATGGTACTGCAGCCACTTGGACCCAAGTAAACACACAAAGGCTTACATTATTCACAAACTATATGGTCTATGTCATGTAGATGTAACCAACCATCTTATTAAATAAGAAACACAGAACCAAAGCAAAGAAGAAAGCCAAGAGGTCAAAGTTAAGAGCCTTACCTGTCTGCTGCAGCTAGCCTCTTCAGCCAAGAGACCTACTTCCTGTGGTTTTGTCTTTATATAGACTTTCTGTTCTGCCTTCTCATTGGTTGTAAACCCAACCACATGACTGCCTCATCACTGCCTGTCTGTACAGACCTCCAGGTCTAATATGGTTGGTATTGAGATTAAAGGCGTGTGTCTCCAATGCTGGCTGTATCCTTGAACACACAGAGATCTATCTAGCTCTGCCTACCAAGTGCTGGGATTAAAGGCATGCACCACCAATGCCCAGCTTCTGTGATGGCTTTCTATTAGCTCTGACCCCCGGGCAACTTTATTTATTAACATACAAATCATATTTTAGTACAAATAAAATATCACTATAATGTCAGGCCTCTTACTAGCTAGCTCTTATATCTTGAATTAACCCATTTCTATTAATCTATAATTTGTCACGTTTTCTGTGGCTAACTGATCTGCTGGCATGTTGTTTCTTGGGTGGCAGGCTGGCATCTCTCTAGACTATGTCTTTCTCTTTTCTGTCTCTCTCCTTGGATTTTCCACCTGCTTCTAAGCTGCCTTAAGCCAAAGCAGCTTCTTTATTAACCAATAGGAACAATATATATTCACAGCATATAGAAAGACGTCCCCTAGCACTTCCCCTTTTCCATCTAATCAAATAGGAAGGTTTTAGCTTTAATATAGTAAAATTATATGTAACAAACAGTTATCAAGCAAGAATTACAGTTACAATATCTAGTCTATTTATACTTGGCAAAATTAAAAAAAATATTCTATCATCTATTGGCGCTCACGCGGGGAAAATTCCAAAGGCCTGGGTGGCTCCTGCCCTCAGCTTCCTCCCCAGCAAGCAGGCACTTAAAGCTGCAGGTTACCGCATACAGAGTTCTGTAAAACCAGGAAAAACCTACATAGCTCCATTTCTGAAAAGGAGCTAATTCTGTCACAGTTCCATGGCAAGTTTAACCCCAGACCAGTGAAATCGCTATGAGTGGGGTGTTCTGCCTCCTCCCTGAGTGCCGGCTTCCCAGTGTCAGCTGGCTCCCCGCCCTAGCCCTGAGGCTACCGCAGTTTCACCTAGTTAAAATAGATAGGGGTTTGGAGCCTTGCCTGCTGGCAGACCTACTGTCTGTAGAGGCAGAGAGCGACTTAGAGCAGCCTGGAAGAGTCCATGCCCTGAAGCTCCAGGGGGTCACCAGAAAAACTGCCTGCTGCCGGTGCTCACTCTGCTACCAGCCAAGGCATCCAACAGGACCTGCTTTAGTGCTATACCAATGCCTCCTTCTGGCTGAAAAGTCCTACTACACCCCCAGAACTGCGGAAAGGTAAGATAGGCAAAGTGATGTCTTATTTCAAGTAAAAGTACTTGATAATTTTATATCTTAAAATTGACTAACAAATTTTGAGTAATTCTTGTAATATGGCCGACAACATTACCTCACAAGAATTTAAAAACTTTTTTGTCTGTATGATGCATGACATTCTCCTGGAAATATACGATCTTCCTCAGGAATATTTGGCCTGTACCATTTTGGCATTCATGGTAATAAATCACACAGTGTTCAAACATGGTTTAATAATAAGAACAAAGATGAGTCATTATTGGGACTGATACAGGCTTTAAAAGTTAGCAATGAAGGCTTACAGAAAAAGATTCTCTTTCTGGAATCTGCTTTAAAAATAGCAATGAAGGCTTACAGAAAAAAGATTCTCTTTCTGAAATCTGCTTTTAAAGATAGCAATGAAGGCTTACAGAAGAAGAATCTCTTTTTGGAATCTGCTTTCAAAAATAGCAATGAAGGCTTACAGAAAAAGAATCTCTTTTTGGTATCTGCTTTCAAAGATAGCAATGAAAGCTTACAGAAAAAGATTCTTTCTCTGGAATCTGCTGATCAGGATTTACAAAACAAGCTGGTACCGAAAACTGATCTTATTGATAATAAATGTGAATATTTAATGGACAGAACACTAACTCTCCAGACACTTTATAAGGAAGAAAGATTATCATTAATTGATAAGATAAGGTCCATGGAATCATGTGTTTCTGAGGAACATAAGAATTTCTATGATTCCATGAGAAATCTGGAGTCCCTTGCAAGAGAGGAGGTTCACTCCCTAGAACAGACCCTAGGTGCTCGTTTGCAAGCCCTAGAAGAAACTCTCAGTAAACATGACAAGGGACCTAATAAGCAGAAGGACAAGACCATAGAGGTTGTAACATCTCCAAATGGCTCTCATACAATGGCTTATCCTGTTATCATCCATGAGAAGCCAGCAGATGACATGCACCCCGAGCCGTATAATACATATACATTACAACCAATTTCAACAAGGGACTTTAAAAATATAAAGGAAGCAGTAGTTACGTATGGGATACACTCTACATACGTAAGACAGATGTTAAATTCGTGGTCTACCTCACATAGAATCATTCCAGATGACTGGCATCAGTTAATTTCAGCTGTTCTAGAATGTAGCCAGCAGTTACAGTGGAAAAGCAGGTTGAGAGAAGAGGCAAAAAATTTAGAACAACAAGGTAAACTCAGAGGTTTTGTGATCTCCCAAGATCAAATACTTGGTGAGGGATGTTTCGCTGACAGGAATGTACAAGCCACTTATGATGAGCATACAGTATCCCTATGCCATACAGCAGCTCTAAATGCTTGGGGAAAAATTCCAGAACCTGTAAAACCAATTGAAGTATACACAAAGATATTTCAAGGACATCCATCTTCAGCCCACAGGCCTAGAGTTGTTTTGTTTTGTTTTGTTTAGTCACTTCTCCCTGTGTCTTGTAGAATCTGTGGTTGCCTCTTCTGAGAAGCAGGAAATGAACCTGAAGGACCATCTCGCCTTGTTTTGGCAAAATTTAGTAGGTGTTTTTCCATGGGTTCTGCATGTGCAGTCAATATAACATTTTGTCAAGCAGTCCAGGTAAGAACAGTTTCTTGCCCAAATGGCTAACTTTTGCCATAATGAAAGCAAACTTCATATGGAGTTTCTTCGAAGCCTTTCATCTTCTCTGAAGTAGATTCATACTGCCAGGAACAGACATGTCTCACTATCCAGAAAAGTCAAAGTTCTTAAAATATTTTAAATGCCATATTCTGTAGGTCTTTGAAGTATTTGAAGATTACCTACCTAATCAAAATATATCTGTGTATACCTAGAAAACTTAACTAGCATGACTATAAGCTTGATTATAATGGATGACTAATTATTAATCAGTATTGCTTAATTATACATTATAATTTCAAATGAGCTTCACAAACATAATACCTTAAACAAGAGTAGAAATATACATACAGTATAACAAAATTAACTTTAAATTTGTATCAATAAACTAAAATCCATAGCAATGTAAAACATATTGAACAAGTTGTTGCTCTTTAAAAGAAGTTTACCCTTTTATCCTATTACCCAAGAGCTGGGATTAAAGGTGGCTACCACCACTGCCTGGCCTCTAGTGGCTATCTCTGTACTCTGATCTTCAGGCAGTCTTTATTTGTTAGAGCACATACAGAATATCAGCACATCATCTGCTGAGATTTGTTGTACAAAATACCTTTGAACACTGAAATCTCAGTATGGAGAAGTACATTCTGAGGTCTGGGCCTCACACTCTTCTTAATGGAAAAGTATAGTAGTCAGGGAATCATGAAACTGCTTTAAGAGGAACTCATCATAGATTTTCCAGGTTAAAATCTATGGCTTCTAGGGTACCGTATGCCTGTAATTTTCTGAGAAACTGAGGCACTCCCCGAGGAAGTGAAGCATTGAGCCCACTTTGTGTTTCTCTGTATGTTCTTTTCTTAGTCAAGCAGGCATGAATGTGTGACAGGACAATTGGTCTTAGATATTAATCTTGTGTACCCTGTAAAGTTTACAAACATCATTATATCTTGGCAACTACATCTGTATGGATCCTGCCAATTGCCACTACATAGGTATAAAGGTATACAAATTCTGATTGTTCTCAATAAAATTGTCATAGCCACAGTCTTGCTGTGGCCCCTGCAACCAGCCTGGTTTAATTTCTTGGAGGCATATTAGGTGACTATGGGCACTTACAAGTGGTGATAGGAACAGAGACCTAAAATATGGGGATTTAAGGAAAGGAAATACAAAAAAGTTTAAAGACAAAGAACTCCTGAGAATCCTATGCACATAAGAATCATAAGGCAAGACAATTCATTGGAGGTAAAAAGATGGGACAGGTGGGTTCTGAGGAACAGCATTTGTTTGCAGAAACTTTGCAGACTTCAAAGCTGGAGGAAGGAGTTAAAGCAGGACATCATCAGCTGATGAAATTCCCAGAGTTCATTAATGAGTTCCAGCCATCTTTCCCTAAGTAGGAAACTCTGGATCTCAGAACTTGGTTCCAGTTAGGAAGAGCAATTCAGGGAGAATTAGTTGCAAAAGAACCAGAGAAAATTCCTAGTGATGCTTTTCAGCTTTGCAAAGAAATAAAAACAGCAATAGATAAAAAGGGCACAGTTAACAATTTTTAAAAATGATCAGGAAAAAGCAAAACTAATGCTGGGAATAGAAGATGAATTAGAACCTGAAGATATATTACCTAGTGTCTCTCTCTGTAATGAGATGAAGGGTTTTCCTCCTCCTTACTCTGATTTTGCCTCCTCACCTCCAGCTCCAATTTCTTTGGCTCCTAAAACTTATGCTTCAAGTGCAGTTACTGATAACATGGAAACTTCTTTTCAATGCTTTGCTGCATTTCTTTCTGAGGTTGTTAGGGATGTTTCTCACTCTCTATAAGAGAATTAATTCTCTTAATGTCATGGTACAGGTCTCCCAGGCAAGAGACTCTATTGAACCCAAGAGATGGGAGATGTAAGAGTATTTTCTCTTTTTCTGCTGAATGAAATGCTCAATCCTGATAGCCTAGAGTAATGAGTTAAAAACTATATATCCATTTAAGATTCTTCAGGATCTTAAGCAGGCTCATGCTCAGTATGAACCAACTGCTCCTTTTACATTGTCTCTTCTCGATTCTATTTCTGGGAAAGCTTTTCTTCCCTCTGACAGGAGGATCTTAACAAAGGTTTGTCTGACTGGGGGTGATTATTGACAGTGGAAGATTGATTATTCAGAAAGATTCCAGGACCAAGCTATTAGAAATCAGAAAAATAATGTGCCCAAAACTTTTGAAATGTTAACAGAATAAATCATGTATAGTGATGCTCCTTGACAGATCACAGACCCTCCTGAGCCTTATGGACAAATCAATGCATTGGTATTGCAATCATGGCATAAGTTACCAAATTCTGGAAGAGAAGACAGGGGAACTTTCTAAATTAGACAGGGGCCTGGCAAGCCTTATCAAGGTTTTGTTTCTTGTCTTTGTAGGCCCTCAGTCACCTAATGGTTGATAGGGAAGCAGAGTTGATTATTGTTAAACAGCTGGCATATGAGAGTGATAATGCTGCATGCCAGGCTGCAATCTTTCTCTTTCAAAAGAAATGAGATATTAATTATTCCAGTCACCTCTATGCTGACATTGGGCCTCTCACACTCAAGGGTTAACTCTGGCTACAGCCCTCCGAGGGCAGATGATGCCTCAACTATTGGCAGTCATTCAACAAGGAAAAATAAATGAAAATGACAAATATAGTCCAACTTTTTGTCAAAAGTTTTTTGCTACTGCTTTAAAGAGAGCTAGAGAGAGCTATTTCCTCTTGCTTTTATTGTACATTATACAGATAGTATTTTGCTTTCTACTAAAAATAATAAAATACTAAAAATTCTATTTACAACAATAAAAATTTCATTAGTTCTTTAAATTTGTATTCCTCATGAGGAAAAAAAAATAAGATTTTCATTAAATACTTCAGATGACTTAGCACTGGCTTTTACTATTTTATGCCCCTGTAAAATATTAAAACATAATAATCCTCCCACATACCCCGCTAAGCCTTTTCAGAAAATTTGCCAACAGTTTGATATAGTACATGCCACAGGCATTCCATATAACCCTCAGTCAGTCTTTTGTGGAAAGAGTTAATGGACAACTTAAACATTATTTAAAAATGCAAGGTAGTATGGCTACACCTTACAATATTTTATCTTCTGTTTTATTACTTAAATTTTTTAAAATTTGGACAAGGATGGCATTACTGCTGCAGAAAGGTTATGGGTCTCTCTGAAAAAAAATTCAAGGTCACAGTCCTTTGGAAAGATGATTTGCCTGGACATTTGAATGGTCCTGATTCAGTTATTCACAGGAAGTGTGGTTGTGTTTGTGTTTTTTTCCTCAGGGTGCTGAGAAGTCAATGTGGATACCTAAAAGATTAACTCAATCTATGGAATATAGATGAAGACATTCCAAAGCATCTACAGAGTCTACACCTGAAAAAAAAAGAAAGAGATATATGTACATGTGTATATATAACCTATTGAGTCCACTTAGCTTTGTCATATGTACATGTGTCAGGGATGATGATTTAGGATTGAATAACCTATGTGGGAATTCCTCCAGGGAAGAAACTGATTCTCTCATTACTCAGAAGACACTAACAGCCTATAACTCTTAATCCCCTGTTAGCATTAGCATATTAATTGCTGTTCTCATTATGCTGTTCTTGTTCAGGCAATCATATTGTTGAAAGTTCATGGGTACATTTTTCCCTGCCATGTCTAGGGGTCACTTTCAGCAGACATCCTGGGTCTCTGGATTTTACAATCTTTCTGCTCCTTCCATGAAGAAAACTTCCCTGAGCTGTAAGGTTTCTGTCACAAAATTATCATTTGGGGCTGAACATCCCTACAGAACTGAGCCCCATGTTGTCAATTATGACATGACTAGGAAAAAGTCAGGAAGAAGCAGTCTGGGCTAGTACAGAATTTCCTGTCTCTCAGTTCTTCATTTTTTCATTCCATCAGTCCCTCCCAGATGCAGAAAGAAGCTTTACCATCCCCATGCTGAAATCTCATTCAGACTTCACACTGATAGATTTGGAACCACAGACATTGTTTCCAATATGAAATAAAAGAACCAGAGCCTGGAGATGTTTAAGACACAGCCTTCTGTGTTAGAACACTCAAAATAAAAAAAGTATGTGAGATTTTTCGTGGAGAGGTAACAATGATGAAGACATTGAGACCATTGAGTTCATTGATCCCTGAGCATTCCCTAACTTATGTAGGACATTTATCTAGTCATTTCACTTGAATCTGTTTTTGAGTTAAATATTAAGTGAATGAATGCTGGAAAATTCAATCAAAATTTATTTGTAAGGACAAAGGATATAGTGCAGCAGAGTTAGTCTTATTTAGGACACTTGAGACCCTAGGTTTCATGATCAGCAAAGCAGTAAAAATTAAAGATTCATAGAGTTTTTATGATATACTGGTTAAGTTTTTTATCATATTCAGGTAGACTTGTGTGATATTATCTTTAATCTTCATGGTAATCATAAAGCAGAAATCAATAGTATCTGACAAAGCAAATCTAGAAAATATTTAAATTATACTAACACTAAACAAACAAACAAGAAAGAAAACAACATAAATCCACAAAGGAAGATGACAAATTGGAAGAAAGAAACAAAATACTGCAAAAGATACAAAAGATGATTAACAAAATGGTAGATCAATGATCAATGAGAAGCATTGACTGTTCAAAATGACTTAGTCACTGAACATAGTTTTAAATGATGCACTTATATTCTGTTGACCAGAAACTCACTTCAATTTTAAGATAAAAAGAGGCGGGGGAGTGAAGGATAGGAAAGAATTTGCTCTTTATTAGAAAATCCTCCAAAACCAACTTGTGCTGCCCATATAGTCTGGGATGTGTGACCTTTAACTGGAAAGTGATTAATTTACCAGGAGATTAAAGAAAACTGGTCCTTCTTTTCCATTCAGCTAACAATTATCAACCACTCCTTGGCTATAGGCAGTCATGAGGCCAACTTCATGCCCCATGCAGGGTTTTGGTATGGTCTGGCCTGTGTTAGTCTTATTTTGTGCATGCTGTGAATTCATAGATGGCAACTGCCCTACTGTGTTCAGATCTTGCTTCCTTTTTGGTAGTCATCCATCACCTCTGGTTCTTACACTTTTTCTGCTTCCTCTTCTGAAATTATCTTTGAATCTTAAGATAGGATAGCATTCATTACATCTTAGCCAGCTATGGGTCTCTGGGTTCTGGATTATCACTATCTATTGCAAATAGAAGTGTCTTAGATGAAGGTTGAGAGATATATTGATCCTGTCAGATATCTAATATTATGTGTGCTAGACTAAAATTAAAATTTAGTGGATTGTACAATTAAAGAAAAAGTAATTCCCTGTGGCATAAGTTAAAGGAGATGGTAAGTTGCTATAGATACATGTCAGAATAAACTAAGTCAAAATCAGTGAAATGAGACAAGGAAGACATTTATATAATGACAAAGGTGATGATTCATCATTACTCTGTAGGACTATGTGTGTATAGAGGCCAAAAGATGGCATCACATCTCAATGAAGCTGAAGATACATGCCTTTGCATGATGTCTGACATTTTATGTGGGTTCTGGAATCCAAACTCCAGTCTTTATAGTGACTCAACAAGTAGAATAACGATGACAGTCTTGATGCCCCTTGCTCATAGAATCCCTCTTCCCTCTCTTTGACTGGACTCCTGGTGCTTGGCTATAGATCTCTGGATCTGATTCAATCAGTTACTGGACGAAGGCTCTATGATGACAGTTAGGGTATTCACCAATATGATTACTGGGGTAGGTCATCTCAGGTACCCTCTCCATTGTTGCTAGTAGTCTAAGCTGGGGTCTTCCTTGTGGATTTCTGGAAACTTCCAAGCAGTAGGTTTCTCCCTATTGCCATGATGTTTCCCTCTTTCAAGGTATCTCTTTTCTTTCTCTACCATTCTGTCCTTGCTCCAGATCTACCTCCCATTCCCTTATGTTCTCATCCTCCTTCCCCTAACCTTATTGCCCCACCCTCACCCAAAGTTTACTCAGGAGATCTCATCTATTTCTCCTTCCCAGGATGATCCAGGTATCCCTCTTTGGGTCCTCCTTGTTAACTAGCTTCTCTGGAGCTATGGGTTGTCGTCTGATTATCCTTTGCTTTACATCTAGTATTCACTTATGAGTGAGTACATACCATGTTTATCTTTCTGAGTCTTGTTTACCTCACTAAGGATGGTATTTTCTAGTTCCATCCATTTGCCTGCAGACCTCATGATATCATTGTTTTTCTCTGCTGAGTAGTACTCCATTGTATATATGTACCACATTTTCTTTATCCATTCTTCAGTTGAGGGGCATCTAGGTTGTTTCCAGGTTCTGGCTATTATGAATAATGATGCAATGAACATAGTTGAGCAAGTGTCCTTGTGGTATGATTGAGCATTTTTTCAGTATATGCCCAGGAGTGATATCATTGGGTCTTGGGGTACATTGATTTCCAATTTTCTGAGAAACCACCATACTGATTTTTAAAGTGGCTGTACAATTTTGCACTCCCACTAACAGTGGAGGAGTGTTCCCTTTGATGGGGAATCCTACAGAGATAACCAAACCAAGCTAGTGGGAACTCATGAACTTTAGACCAACAAGTATGGAGCCTCCCTGGGACTAGACTAGGCCCTCTGCCTAAGCAAGACAGTTGTGTAGCTTGATTTGCTTAAGGGGCTTCCTGGCAGTAGGATCAGGAGCCATGCCTGGTGCATAAGCTGGCTTTTTGGAGCCCATTACATATGACGGGACATGTTGCATAGCCTTGATTCAAGAGGAGGGGCTTGGACCTGTCTCAACTGAATATACCAAGTTTTGCTGACTCCCCATGGGAGGCCTTACCTTTTTGGAGATGGGAAAGGGGGTGGGTTGTGGAGGTGAAGGCTAGTGGGGGCAAGAGGAGGAAAGAGAGGGGGATCTGTGATTGGTATGTAAAACGAATACAATTTTTTTAATAAAGAAAAAAGAATAATGATGATGGTTGCACAGTATTAAAATGTATTTGCTAAGGCTAAAATGCACATTTAAAATGGTTAAGAGTTTTCTTACCCTATTCCCTTGTCTCACCCACCAATACCTAATGCAGTTAGGAAATTCTCTGGTCAATATGGCCAGGAAACCAGGTAGGAGATTTTTACCTTCATTTCCACACTCTAATCGTAATTCCCCAGGCTTATTACAAGGTCTGTAGTTGACCACCTTCTGTGGCCTCTCCTTCCTGTCTGTCCCCACAAACAAAGTACTGACCAAATGCTCTTCTGTAGTCTCTCTTCCTCACTCTATCCCTTTGTCTTACCTCTCAACAACACCCAAAGCAGTTTCCCTGGAAACCCACTGGCCATGCTGGCCAAGGAAACAGGTAAGTGATGTCACTCCTCTTTCATTCCTTCAATTCCAAGTCCCCAGTAGCAGACAACCTTCAGTGAAATGTCTTTCCTCTCTTCCTCCATTCACTGTGGACTGCACAGGTCCTCATGAAAAAGCCTACTCCCTCCTTCCTGCACATCCTCTCAAATCTACTCCCTGCTCTTCTAACCCATCCCCATTCCCCAACAACTAAAAACAAACAATTCCCCATACCTAGAAACAAGTTCTACCCAGGAGTCCTACTGGTCACACCTGGCAGGGACACAGTAGCACTTCATACAAAACAATCAACAGCCACCGCATGCTCTTGAGATCCAGAGAGTGTCACCAAATCCAAGGATCAGAAAAGCAAACCAACAAAGACATGACCAGAAATGAACATCTAGGGTTTCAATCATCCCAAACCCAGATGCCTATACTACAGTGTGTAAACACAATCAACAGCCAGGACAACATATCTTCACTAGAGCCTGGTATATACTACAGTAGGTTCTGAGAAATGAAATATAGCTGAAGCACAAGAAAAGGACTCCAAAACAGCTATTATGAATATGTTCAAGGACCTCAAACAGGATATGATTAAATCTATTAGTGAAGTCTGAAGAAACACAGTGGAATGAAATGAAAAAAAAAACTGTTCAAGACATAAAAACAGAAATAAAATCAATAAAGAAAACCCAAATTGAGAACTGTAAATAAAAACAAAACAAAACTAGGAACTTGTTCAAGAACCTCAGAGGCAAGCCAATAAAAGCAGAATAAAAGATATGGAAGAGAGAATTTCAGGCATTGAAGACATGATAAAAAAAATTGATACCTCAATAAAAAAATGTTAAATAAAAAAAATGCAGGTACAAACCAGCCAGGAAATCTGGGACCCTGTGAAAAGACAAAATCTAAGAATAATAGGAATAGGTGAAGAAGATGAAATCCAAGTCAAAGACAGAAAATATTTTCACCAAAATCATAGAAGAAAATTTCCCTAACCTAGAGAAAGAGTTTGTCTATCAAGGGATAAGAAGCATACAGGACACCAAACAGAATGGACCAGAAAAGTAATTCTCTGTGACACATAATGATCAAAACAATGTATGTACAGAACAAAGAAGGAATGTGAAAAGCTGCAAAGGAAAGAGACCATATAACATACAAAGACAGATCTATTACAATAACATCTAACTTCTCAACAGAGACCCTCAAAGCCAGAAAAGCCTATATTGATGTCATACAAACTCTAAGAGACAACTGCTGACAGCCCACACTACAATACTCAGAAAATTTTTCAATCACAACATTTGGAGAAAGAAAGGCAGCCCATAAAAAATATATAAGCAGTATATATCTAGAAATCAATCTCTGCAGGAGGCAATAGAAATACAACTTCAACCTAAGGAGATTAACTACTTAACTATACCCCAAAAATCACAAGAAATAAGTAATCTCAGATTTAGCAGTTCAAAAAGGAGAAGGGGACTCCACACGACAAAGAGAAAATAATGAGAATCAATAAATACTGCTGACTAATAACTCTAAACATCAATGGCCTCAATTCTCCCAATAAAAAGACACAGACTAACAGATTCAATATGGAAACAGGATCCATTCTTCTGCTGCATCCAAGAAACTCAACATCAAGAACAGATATCATCTCAGGGTAAAAGGATGAAAATGATATTCCAAGTAAATGGACCCCCAAACCAAGCTGGTATGACCGTAGTAGTATCTGACAAAATAGACTTCAAACCAAAACTAGGCCAAAGAGATAGGGAAGGACACTATATACTCATCGAAGCAAAAAATCACCAAGAAGATATTACAATTCTAACTATCTATGCAGCAAACACAAGGGCACCCAAGTTCTTAAAAGAAACACTACTGGTTTCTCAGAAAATTGGGAGTCAATCTTCCTCAAGACCCAGCTATACCACTCTTGGACATATACCCAAGGAATACTCAATCATACCACAAAGACACATGCTCAACTATGTTCATAGCAGCATTATTCATAATAGCCAGAACCTGGAAACAACCTAGATGCCCCTCAACTGAAGAATGGATAAAGAAAATGTGGTACATATACACAATGGAGTACCACTCAGCAGAGAAAAACAATGACATCATGAGGTCTGCAGGCAAATGGATAGAACTAGAAAATATCATCCTGAGTGAGGTAACCCAGACTCAGAAGGACAAACATGGTATGTACTCACTCATAAGCGGATACTAGATATAAAGCAAAGAATAACAAGACTGCAACCCACAGCTCCAGGGAGGCTAGACAGTAAGGAGACGCCTAGGAATGGTGCATAGATTGCCCAATGATGGAGAAATTGATGAGATCTACATGAGCAAACTGGGGGTTATGGGGGTAATGGAGGGCAAGGGACAGGGAATAAGAGCTTATAGGGGTGGGAAGTTCAAGCTAGAATGGGAATAGTGTGGGAGAGCAAGGAAAGAGATACCATGATAAATGAAGACACCATGGGAATAGGGAGAAGCATAATGTTAGGTGGGTTCCTAGGTATCCACAAAGGAGGACTCCACCATAGACTACTGGCAATAGTCAAGAGGGTGCCTGAGCTGGCCTATTCTGGTGATCGGATGGCTGAATACCCTAACTGTCATCATAGAACAGTTATCAAATGACTGAAGGAAGCAGATGCAGAAATCCAAGGCTGGGTTCCAGGCAGAGCTCCAGGAGTCCAACTGATGATAGAGAAGAGGGATTCTATGAGCAAGAGATATCAAGACCATGATTGGAAAAAGTACAGGGACAACTAGCCAAACTAGTGGAAACACATGAACTGTGGACCAATAGCTGAGGAGCCCCCATGGTACTGGACTAGACCCTCTGGATAAGTGAGACAGTTGTTTAGCTTGAACTGTATAGGGAGCTCCTAGGCAGTGGGATTGGGACCTGTCCTTAGTGCATGGAGCAGGCCTTTGGGAGCCTAGTGCCTATGGTGAGACACTTTGTGCATCCTTGGTGAAGGGAAGAGGGGCTTGAAGCTGCCTCAACTGAATTTATTAGGCTCTGCTGACTCCCCATGGGAGACCTTGCCTTGGAGGAGTTGGAAATGGTGGGTGGGTTGGGAGGGAATGCTGGGGGCCAGGGGGAGGGAGGACAGGGGAATCTGTGGTTGGTATGAAGTCTCTTAATAAAAAAAATTAATGCAAAAAAATGAAACACTACTGTAGTTAAAATCACATATTGACCCTCACACTGAGATAGTGGATCTAATACATAACTCTAGCCAATAAACAGGTCATCCAGACAAAATATAAACATAAAATTGTTGGAGCTAAATAACATCATAATCCAAATGCATCTAACAAATATTTACAGAGTATTTCACACCAAAACAAAAGAATATAACTTCTTAGCAGCTCATGGAAACTTCTCCAAAACTGACCACATACCTGGACACAAAACAAAACTCAACAGATACAAGAAAATTGAAATAGCATTTTGTATCTCATCTGACCACCACCAATTAAAGCTGAACATCAACAACAACAGAAACAACAGAAAGTTTATAAACACCTGGAAACTGAGAAACTTATTACTATATGAAAAAATGTTCAAGACAGAAAGTAAGAAAGAAATTGAAAACTTTTTAGAACTGAATGAAAATAAATAAAATAGAGCATATCAAATTTATGGGACATAATGAAGGTGGTTCTAAGAGGCAAGTTCAGGGCATTAAGTGCCTCATTAAAAAACTAAATGGACAGATCTCATATTAGAAACTTAATGGTATACCTAAAATCTCTTAAGCAGAAAGAAGAGTTAACACCCAGAAGGATGAGACAGTAAGAAATAATGAAACTCGGGGCTGAAATCAATAAAACAGAAACAAACAAACAAATGAAATAATAAAGAAAATCAATTAAATAGTTGGTTCTTTGAGAAAATTAATAATATTGACAAACTTTATCCAAATTTACTAAGAGACATAAAGAAAAGATCCAAATTAGCAAAAATAGAGACAAAAAGGAAAACATAATGACACCAAGAGACTACAGAAAATCATAAGAACATACTTTAAAAACTGTATTACAAAAAATCAGAAAACCTAAAAAAATAGATTTTATTGCTCTATACCACCTATTAAAGTTAAATCAAAATCAGATAAGTTATTTAAACAGACCTATAACTCCTAGATAAATAGAAAATGTCATCAAAAGTCTCCTAACCAAAAAGAGCCCAGAAACAGATAATTTTAATGCAGAATTCTACCGGACTTTCAAAGAAGAATTAAAGCCAATGCTCCTCGAATTATTCCACAAATTAAGAAAAGAAGAAACTTTGCCTAATTCATTTTATGAAGTCACAGTTACCCTGATACCTAAAGTACTTAAAAACCTAACAAAGAAAGAAAATTACAGACCAATTTTCCTTATGACCATTTACACAAAATTCTTAATAAAACACTTGCAAACTGAATATAAGAACACATCAAAAACATCCACAATGATCAATTAGGCTTCATCCCAGAGACCCAGAGATGGTTCATCATATGAAAATCAGTAAATGTAATCAACTATATGAAAAGACTGAAAGACAAAAACACGTATCATCTCATTAGATGCAGAAAAAGGCATTTGACAAAATCCAGCACCCTTACATGGTAAAAATCCTTGAGAGACTAAGGATGAAAGGAACATACTTCAATACACTAAAAGTTATTTACAGCAAGCCCAAAGCCAACATCCAACTAAATAGAGATAAAGTCAAAGTTTTTCTTCCTGAACCAGGAACAAGACAATGGCTGTCCACTCTCTCCATACCTATTCCATATAGTACTTGAAATCTTAGTTATAGCAATTAGACAATTGAAGGAGATCAAGGAAATACAACCAGAATGTGGGAAACACACTCCCACTTTGCCCCAGGGTACTCTTGAGGAGAGAGGGATGAGAAACATTTAGATAGAAAGATAGAGGGGAGAGAAGATAGACAGAAACACAGGATAACATCAGGAGGGCCTGGATCAACATCCACCAGCCCCTTCTGTCTCTTCTAAAGGGATTTTTATAGGAATGTCAAGGGGTGGGGCAGATCTTCCCCTAGCTCAGCCAAGTGCAGACCCTTCCAGTCACCTGATAACCATGCATATGGTCAATCCATCTTTTAATGCAGCCCTGCTGTGTAAAGCAAGCTCAGATCTTACTAGGAAACTTCTATGGGCCTCCACACTAGAGGAGGAAGAATACAAAGTAACTTTATTTGAAGATGTTATGATTGTATACATGGGTGGCCCTAAAAAATCCACAAAGAAACTCCTATAGCTGGTAAACACTTTCAGCAAAGTATCAAGACACAAAATTAATACACAATAATCAGTAGCAAAGCAAATCATATGTATGAATGAAAAACAGACTGAAAAAGAAATCAGGCCGGGCGGTGGTGGCGCACGCCTTTAATCCCAGCACTTGGGAGGCAGAGCCAGGCGGATCTCTGTGAGTTCGAGGCCAGCCTGGGCTACTAAGTGAGTTCCAGGAAAGGCGCAAAACTACACAGAGAAACCCTGCCTCGAAAAACCGGAAAAAAAAAAAAAGAAATCAGGGAAACAATATCTTTCACAATATCATCAAAAACATAAAATGGCTTAGGGCAATGATAACCAAACAATTGAAAAACTTATATAATAAAAATTTTAAGGCATTTAAGAAAGAAATTGAAGATGATATCAGAAGATGAAAAGCTCTCCCATGCTCAAGGATTGGTAGGGTAAAAAGGGCCATCCTACTAAAAGCAATCTACAAATTCAAAGCAATTCCTATTAAAAGTCCAATACTGTTCTTCACAGATCCTGAAAGGACAATTTTCAGCTTCATAGAGAAACAAACAAACAAAAAAGGAAAATAGCTGAAAACATCTGAATAATAAGAGAACTGCTAGAGGTATCTCCATCCCTGAAAGTTGTAATATAAAGCTATAGTAATAAAACAGCATTGTATCAACACAAAAACAGACACGCTGATCACTGGAATCCAGTTGAAGACCCAGACATAAATTCACACACATGTTTTTGGTAAAGAAGCCAGAAATACACACTGTAAAATAGCATCCTCAAAAAATGGTGCTGGATAAACCTTATGGCTTTATATATAAGAATCCAAATACCTATACTTATCACCCTGCACAGAACTCAACTCTAAATGGATCAAAGACCTCAAAATAAAACCAAGTGCAGTGAATCTGATAGAGTAGAACGTGGGGAATAATCTTGTACTCACCAGTGCAAGAAAGGGCTTTCTGAACAGAATACCAATTATACAGGTGCTAAGAAAAACAGTTAATAAATGGGACTTCATGAAACCGAGAAGCTTTTGCACAGTGAAGGACACCATCATTTGGACAAAGTGGCAGCCCATAGAATGGGAAAATATTTTTTACCAGCTACACATCTGTTAGATGGCTCATTTTAAAAATATATAAGGAACTGAAAAACTGGATTTCAAGAATGTAAATAATCCAATTTAAATGGGGTACAGATCTAAACAGAGGAAACTCAAATGGCTGAGAAATACTTAAGTTGTTGAAAACCTTAGGCATCAGGAAAATACAAATCAAAAAAACTACTTTGAAATTTCATCTTACACATGTCAGAATGTCCAAGATCAACAAAACAAGTGACAATTCATGCTGGCAAGGATGTGGACTAAGAGGAACACTCATCCATTGTTGATGAGAATGTAAACTTATATAGCCACTTGGAAATCCTTATGGTGGTTCCTTAAAAAGAAGAGAGAAGAGCCAATATATCATTCTTGAGAATATACCCAAAGGATGCTTTATCCTATCATAGAAACTCTTCCTCAATCATGTTCCTTTCTGCTCTCTGCATAATAGCCATAAATTGGAAAACAGACTAGATGTCCATCAATAGATGAATAAATAAAGAAAGTATAGTACATTTGCACAATAAACTAATACTCAGCTGTGAAAACCACTGAAATTGAGATTACATGTAAATTGATGGAGCTAGCACAAATCATGCTGGTAGAAGTAACCTAGACCCCAAAAGACAAATACAGAATGTATTTCCTTATTCGTGGATTATATGGACGTTAGCTTCCAAGTCATTGATATAAAGGCTACAATCCATATAACTACAGAGGTTAGGTATACAGTAAGAGGTTGGGGGAAGGACTGGATCAACCTAAGAAGGGGAAATAGAATAGATAATTATGAATGGATGGGGGAGGTTATGATGGAACGATCCAATGTGGATCCAGATGAAAGAAGTAGATAAGGGAGATAGTACAGGAAAGGACACCTAAAACTAAGGGCCATTTGAAGATTTCTATGAAAATCTAATGTAGTAGAAGCTTCTTACAATATGCACATATATGAAGGTGATTATGTTAGTTAGGTTTTTATTGTTGTGAAAAGACACCACAACCATGGCAATTTTTATAATAAACACATTTAATTGAGGGGGCTCACTTACAGTTTCAGGGTTCAGTCCATTATCATCATGGTGGGGAGCCTTGTGGCATGCAGGCAGACATGGTGCTGGAGGAATAGATGAGAGCCCTATATCTAGCAAGCAGCAAGAAGTTGACTGAAATACTGGGCGATAGCCTGAGCATAAGAAACCTTAAAGCCAGACTTAGAGACTGGCCCCCAGCTCCCATCCTGCTCTGGACTTCCCTTCTGGACCAGAGGTGTGTGTCCGGGCTCAGCCTAGACCCCATCCCTGGTCACCAGCCACTCAGGGGAAGACCTGCCCAACTTGGCACCAGGTTCTGGCCACCAGGCAGGTTCCCTTCTAGCCCTACTGGGAAGGCTCCCCTTCTCCAAGACTCCCAGCAGACCCTGCAATCTCCACGCACTGCCCCCACGCCCATCCGCCCAAGACCCCAGCCACTTCCTGAGACTTAGAGACCGGCCCCCAACTCCCATCCTGCCCCCGGACTTCCCTTCTGGACAAGAGTTCCTATCCTGCCCGGGACTTCCCTTCTGGACAAGAGCACCCATCCTACCCCGGACTTCCTGTCTGGACAAGAATTCCCATCCTGCCCTGGAGTTCCCATTTGGACAAGAGAGCTCCCATCTGGACAAGAGAGAGAGAGAGACTTCCTGATTCTGTCAGCTCTGTCTGAAACAAGTGCACTGATAAGACCAAGAATGAACCACAAGGAGATGGTCAGACGTCAAAGCAGAAGTACATACAACAAAGTGAAGAGCAATACAGCATCACCAGAACCTAGCCCTCCTCCAACATCTAGACCTGAACATCAAAAATTGGAAGAAGCAGAAGAAAACAGCCTTATGAATAACATCATGAAGAAGGTAGAGGCTTATATAGAGGAAAAGAAAAAAAAATGGGAAGAACGCTATAAAAAATAGAGGAAAGGACAAATAAAGTAGAAGAAAACAATAAAGTCCTGGAAGAAAACAATAAAGCACTGAAAGAAAATCATGAAAAAGCAATGAAACAAATGAAGGAAACAGTCCAAGACCTGAAAAGAGAAACAGAAAAAATGAAGAAGACACAAACAGAGGGAATGTTGGAAATAGAAAATCTGAGTAAAGGATCGGGAACTTCAGATGCAAGTATAACCAACAGAATGCAAGAGATGGAAGAGAGGATCTCTGGCGTTGAAGATACAGTAGAAGAAATAGATTCATCAGTCAAAGAAAACACTAAAGCCAACAAAGTCATGACCCAAAATGTCCAAGAAATTTGGGACACCATGAAAAGATCAAGCCTACGAATAATAGGGATAGAAGAAGGAGAAGAATACCAACTCAAAGGCACAGAAAATATATTCAACAAGATCGTAGAAGAAAACTTTCCCAACTTAAAGAAGGAAATGCCTATGAAGATACAAGAAGCCTATAGAACACCAAACAGACTAGACTCCCCCCAAAAGTCCCCTCACCACATAATAATTAAACAACTAAACATACAGAATAAAGAAAGAATATTAAGTGCAGCTAAGGAAAAAGGCCAAGTGACTTATAAAGGCAAACCCATCAGAATAACACCTGATTTCTCAATGGAGACTCTGAAAGCCAGAAGGACCTGGACAGATGTAATGCAGACACAAAGAGACCATGGATGCCAGCCTAGACTAATATACCCAGCAAAACTTTCAATCATCATAGACGGAGTGAACAAGACATTCCAAGAAAAAGCCAGATTTAAACAATACTTATCCACAAACCCAGCCCTACAGAAAGCACTAGAAGGAAAATTCCAACCTAAGGAAGTCAGATACACCCTTGAAAACACAGGCAAGAGATGAAACCACAGCAGTAAACCCCAAAGAAGAGAAGTACACACACACTACCACCAAAAAATAATAGGAATGAACAATCACTGGTCATTAATATCCCTTAATATCAATGGACTTAATTCACCTATAAAAAGACATAGGCTTACAGAATGAATATGAAAGCAGGACCCATCTTTCTGCTGCATACAAGAAACACATCTCAAATTCAAAGATAATTTGAATAATTTGCCAGTAAGCCCAAATAATCCGTAGGCCTCTGTGATTTCAAATCAGGTTCTTTAAAGTTTAAGATAGAGTTATCTTGACTAGTCAATATAATTTTCTTTTTCCTTTACACATTAAGATAAGTAAGAGAAATTCAAATAGCTACTGAGATTCTTAGGTTTTAAAAAGGGAACTCATTATTTAAATGGAACCAATCAATTTAAGTTGAAATTATTAAATTTTCTGCATTGAACAGCTATAAATCTCACAACTCTAGAAGAGTCTCATGCAGGATTTCAAGTGAGAGCAAGAGGACATACTTTTGGTGGGTAGTAGTGCACCATCTAAAAATGGCAGCATTCACTGGGGTGCAGTTTTGGTTGGACTAGAAGGTACACCTTTTGAAGATAGTACTTTTAAAGTAGTAGTATAGTTTTCTGAGAGTATCTGAATAAACCACAAACTGTTAAGTTTTTTTTAAATGCTTCACCCGAATGTGTATGCCAATGGGGAGATGTTTGGATAGTCTAGAATGAATGGAGTGCAAGGTATGTTGTAGCCACTCAACTTCAATCCAATCTTAACTGTATGACTAAAGCCAAACAGTCCAGCCAATATCCAGGGAGCAAGCTTTATCCAGTAAATGAATGAGAATATGATGGAGTGTTTTTAAAATAAGGATATAATGATTCATAATAAGCAAATCATCTGTCAATATGTTTCATCATAGTGTATAATTGACCTCCCAGTAGAAAGGCCTGTTTTAAGTGTCACACTTATTGATTCTGCAGAGACAAAAGAGAATGCCTGTCAGCTTAGAACATACAAAATTTTGTGTATCCTGATTAATTGATTAATATACTTTTTATTGAGATGTGTGAGTTACATGAATTTGAAATATATCCTCTTTGTACTTGTTTTCTAGTATAAAATGTTTGTCTACAACCTTTCTAATAGATACACAGATTTTGTAAATCTGTACTTTTTCAAATCTTGAAAGGCTTATTTTTGAATACTTAATATATTTTATATTGGATAAAATTTTTATATATGAATATTACATATAAATCTTTTAAACATATAACATAAGGTCAAAATTATTAATTTTTAACATTGATACTATATATAATAATATGTGACATAAGAAGATTTTCATATAAAATCTGTAACTAATTGAGTATATTTCCTACATATGTGCTCACCAGACCATTTTTCATTTCTGCAATCCAGTGTTTATCAGCCTTCTTACACTACATTCTGAGGGAGACCAGATCCCTCTTTTTTTCCCAACGTACTCTTGAGCAGGGAGAAATAAGGAATATGTAGATAGAAATATAGAGGAGAGGGAGACAGTTAGAAACATAGGATAGCCTTGAGAGGGCCTGGGTCTAAACCCACAAGGCCCTTCTGTCTCTTCTGAAGGGCTTTTAAAGGAATGCCAAGGGGTGGAACAAAAGACCTCCTCCCAGCACAGCCAGGTACAGACCATCCCAGACACCTGGTGACCATACACATGGTCAAGCCATCCCCTAATGCAGCCCTGGTGTGTAAAGCAAGCTCAGATCTCACTAGGAAGCTTTTGTGGGCTACCACAACATTCCTGTCCTATATATATGTATATATATAGTTGTATGTATCTATATAAAATATTAACAACAGAGGAGGGATAACATGGTATTTGTCTTTCTGAGACTAGATTAATTTACAGCTATTTAATTTAGATTATATCATATAATTATATAATTAATATATTAATGCTATATAATGATTAATATAGTTCATTAATAGTTAATAAATTATACATATTTGAATATAATAAGACAAAGAAAAAGGCCATTAATTTGAGAGGGAGTTAAACAGTCAGCATGCGAGTGCTTGGAGGATGGAAAGGGAACTGAGTACTCAATGCAGCTATATTTTATTTTATTTTCCTAAAATATTTTAGAGTATTTATATATTTTCGTATTTTGATTTTAAATTTAAAAAACAATCACATATTTTCCCTTTCTTGCCTCTAACGCTTCCCATGCACAACTCGTTGCTCTCTCTAAATTTCAGGGTCTCTATATCTTTTATCATTGTTACATATATCCACACATTTTCCTAAATATGTAAATACAACCTCTCATTCATATAATGTTACTTCTTTGTATGTGGGTTCACCGCTGATCACTTCATATTGGTATTGGATAACCAACTGCGGTAGGTTTCTGTGAAAAGACTATGTGTTTCAATCCCAGCATTCTTCAGTTGTCTTCAGTTCTATAGGGTTGAGGCTCCATGAGATTTTTCCCTTCCATGTTAGTATGTCTCCTGGTATAGTTCTTTTTCAGAAACATATTTTTAAAAATAGCATCTGTGATGTTTCTGGTAGTACAAAACTGGAGGTGACTCGCTATCACACTCTACAACTTTCAGACACAGAATTTAGTATTTAGTTAGGAGTAGGACCTGTAGGTAATTCTCTCTTAACTGAAGGAAGCAAGCAAGGAAGAACTTCAAACTCACGTTTTCTTTCAGCTCTCAAGATAATTGGGGAGGCAAGAGTCTATCTATCTACACTAGGGACAAATGTTCTCTAGATTGAATGGGAAGAATGAGTATAATTGTGGATCTCTCAGGAAATCAGGATCATGATCCAGAGTGTAATACAATTTCCTCAGTTCCTTTTTTGATTTAAATGCTCTCCTCTGAGGAATATCTTCCACCCTGTTTATAAACATGCATATCCTTTAGTTAAAGGGCCCTTTTTCTGCTTCAAGAAAATATTCAAAGCCTTAATCACAAATAATGTTCTCCAATTCAGAAATTAATCCAGGAAAATTGAGTCTTATGTATATCTTCTTTGAATTGAAATATTTGAAAATTTTGAATCTGAAATATATATCCAGTTAAACAGGGATAAATAGGAAAGTAAGTAATCTTTTGTGTTTGGACTGAAAATTGTGATTCTGAATTTCAGATATACTAACACCCTATTTTTCCCCCTTTTTAAATGAATGTTTTTTATTTTTATTTTATTAAAAAGAGATTTTTTCATATAATATTTTCTGGTTACAGTTTCCTCTCCCTCAACTCCTCTGAAGTTGTCTTTGACTCTCCTCCTATCCAAATCTACTCCCTTTCTGTCTCTTCATATAGGATAGGCTTCAGCAACTTCTTCCCTGTCCTGTCCAAAATGAGACACAAGTGAAACAGGCAGAAGTAAAGCCTTCAGAGGAATCAGAGAGAGGTGTTGGTGACCACTGGATTTGCAGCGTCTCTGTTAGAGATTCCTGCAAGGTCAGGCCTTAAGTCTTCCAGATTCATAACTTCATGACAAGGGGACAGGAAACATTCTCTCCCTGACTCTTTTTTTGTAGTTTTAGATTAGGCACATTATTTATATGCATACCATAGCAAAGACAAATTTGCAGCAGCAACCATCACTGTACTGGCCAGGCATCTGCTTCCAATTTTGTTGTAGGGCAGGCTCTAGTGGAGAAAGACAGAGCATGGGAGAACTTTGAACCCTTCTCAGTGTATTCTTGTCCTTTATCGTGTGACATTTTTTCAGAATTATAATGAAATTCATTATCAATTGCTTTCTGATTTAAGATAATTTGTTTGTGACTGCACCATTTGATTTTATATGTATAACTGGGGCTAGAAAAACCATTTCCAGCACACATATCATGGATGGGAGGGATCCATGACTGAGTGTCGATCATCCTCTAATGTAACTTTATTTTCTGTGTCCACAGGCTGCCTCAGAGAAGAATGGATACAGTTAACGTCTCTTTGGTGACTGAATTCATTCTGGTAGGATTAACAGAGCAGCCTGATCTCCAAATGCCCCTGTTCTTCGTGTTTCTAGCAATGTATCTGGTCACTGCATTGGGAAATCTGTGTTTGATAATTCTGACTGTGCTGAATTCTCACCTCCACACCCCTATGTACTTTTTTCTCTTTAACTTGTCCTTTATAGACCTCTGTTATTGTTCTGTGTTCACTCCCCAAATGCTGGTGAACTTTATATTAAGGAAGAATACAATTTCCTACGTGGAATGTATGACCCAAGTCTATTTCTTCTGTTTTTTTGTTATTTCAGAATGTTATGTGCTGACTTCAATGGCCTATGATCGATACATGGCTATCTGTAATCCATTGTTGTATAATGTTCTCATGTCTCCTAAATTATGTTTGAGCCTTATGCTTGGTTCCTACTTTATTGCATTTTCTGATGCTGTAGCTCACACTGTATGCATGCTGAGACTGACCTTCTGTGATGCCAACACCATCAACCACTACCTCTGTGATATTCCTCCTTTGCTCCAACTCTCCTGCACAAGCACATATGTCAACGAACTTGTCATTTGCATTGTTGGAAGCATCAACATCATTGTTCCTACTTCAAGTATCTTTATCTCCTATGGTTTCATCCTCTCCAGCATATTCCGCATCAGTTCCTCTGAGGGCAGGTCAAAAGCTTTCAGTACCTGCAGTTCCCACATCATTGCTGTTTTTCTGTTCTTTGGTTCAAGTGCATTTGTGTATTTCAAACCCTCCTCAGGGGATTCTATCAATGAAGGAAAAATCTATTCTGTCTTTTATACCAATGTGGTTCCCATGTTGAATCCCTTAATCTATAGTTTGAGAAACAAAGATATTAAAGTTGCCCTTAGGAAAACCCTGAGCAGCAGGACCATTTGACTGGACAAGCTTGTCTTTGTGCCTCTTACTTTTGTGCAGGGATAGTTTCAATTGATGAGCAATATTTTATTGGAAGATTTCTGTCCTTTTCTTTCCTAGAAAGTCTTCTACTTTTCATTTTAATTTTTTTACGGTTTCTGAACAGGCAGAAACTCTTGGTATAATCCAGAAACCTTATCTGTTTTTTTTTTCCTTTATAAAAGGAAGTCTGGGTCTTCTAGATTTGGTTTTAATATTTCCAGAGTCTGCCATCTTCCTTTTTTTGTCATTTTTCTGTCTTATTTAAAAATAATTTCAGTAAAACAACTTATTCTTTCCTCCATTAATTAAAAATTAACGTTTTTTCTATAGTGTAATCTAAAACATGTTTTCAAATGGTCAAATGTAGTAACACTCGAATGGCAGTTTCCACTGTGTGTGGATTTCTCATTTTGAAGATATGTCTTTAAATGAGTAATTTAAACATCTGATTCTGTTCTTTTCTGTACATTTTCCATTGAAAAGCAACATATCCC
Organism: Peromyscus eremicus; assembly: GCF_949786415.1. NCBI lineage: Eukaryota > Metazoa > Chordata > Mammalia > Rodentia > Cricetidae > Peromyscus > Peromyscus eremicus. Next base: position 33,631,567 of record NC_081422.1, on the reverse strand, counting down.
TTTCCAACTGCCAATGTGAAAGATGTGATTTATTGGTAATTAATAGCTTAATTAAAGCTGTAGAATATGCTAATTATTCCAGGTTTCAAGCACCTTATTAATTCATATATTTTCTGAATATTTTATTATTATTTTGGAAATATGATCATGAGAACATATTTCATCTTTGAATCTGGATTATAGTTTGTTTGTGGGGGACACCTGTGTCTAGATTTGCTTCAGTTGTCACTTTATTTTGAATTATTCTTTTAGTTAGAATAGGCCAGGTTTTTTGCAGTAGGGAGTTGAGTTCATCTACAAAATTAAAAAATGAAATAATTTGAATGTGTTTTAAGGGTTTAGGAGTTCAAGAAAAGAAGACCTGGGACAGGAAGGGTGCCAACCAAAGTCATTAAACTGGAAGCCAAGAAGGCAGTGAGTATATAAGAGCCTTTATCTGCAAAGAATCACTGAGGGGTTCTCAAAATCATATTACCACCTGGATATTAACTTTCTTCTGTAGAGCATTGCAAATATTTCCCTTGCTTTATTAATCTTATATTATCCTTCACACCCAGAATGACCATTCATTAATAGTGATTTAAGTAACGAAAATTGCTTTGTTGGGAAATGAAGACAGACTAGATCTTTGGGTGCAAGTGGAGTGAGGACAGCTAAGTCAAGGAATAAAGAGCGAGTGGTCATGGAGACACTAGTTAAGAAAGAGGCTTCAGACACGACACGGCAGGGCAGGCAATAGAAGCCTCTTTGTATGGCATCTTTTATCTTCTCTGGAACTTCCTGAAACTATTGTGAGGACTGAAACATCTTTCTGAATAGGTTAAAAAAAGCTCAGGTTAATTGATAACGAAGAAAAGTTTAACCCAAAGGAAGATCCAGAGACAAATCATTCCATCAATGTTGACTTTCATGTGGGATTCCCATTTGGAATTTCTTTGCCAAATGAACAAAATATCTCTAAAATGGACTGTCTTAGCATAATAAAAGTATGAAGGACAAATAGATTATTTCCATACTAATCCTGAAGAGCTGGCCTTTTCTCTTCTGTAAATCAGTGTGAGTAAATAAAGTGTTTATAGACAAAAGTCATTTTAAATTATTCACCTGAAACATGAAAACTTACAATAACTGTAGCAAGACTTTTTGTTCTAGATAGAGGCTGTCCTCTACAGTGTGTGGGAGGACAGTGGGATCCTGTGCATCATGTTGTTTTTTTGTTTGTTTGTTTGTTTGTTTTGTATTGTTTTTTGTTTTTCTCAAATCTCTCTTAGTGAGAGGAATTATCACACTACACATACTAATGTAACATCAATCAGGAACAGAAGTAAAACACATCCATTAAGGAGGGCAGTGCTTGGAGTCAGCATAGGACACACCCAGACACCAAGTTCAGCTAAAAGGAGGGACAAGTCCTGTGGGCCAGGGAGAGGGGCTGCCTCCGGATCTGGCAAAAGCAGACAGCAAGCAGCAAGCAGAAGCAGCAGGGTTTTTTTTTCTTGTTTGTTTGTTTTTGTCTTTTTTTTAATCTTCTCGAGACAGGGTTTCTCTGTGTAGCTTTGCACCTTTCCTGGATCTCGCTCTGTAGCCCAGGCTGGCCTCAAACTCACAAAGATCTGCCTGCCTTTGCCTCCCCAGTGCTGGGATTAAAGGCATGCGCCACCACCGCCCAGCTGTTGTTTTTCTTTTTTCCCCTGGTAGTGTGTTTTTAAGGAGGAAATTGTGCTAGGGTGGGTCGGGAAGTCCTGATTGTATAGGTTAGCCAAATTATGAATTTTGACTGTTGAACCTTGGTGTTTTGTCTCAGGAATGAGTCTGTGGCCAAATAAGGGAATGGAGCTTGGAGGCTAGTTTTAGGAATGTACTATAATGATTTTTAGCAAGGGAGAGCCAAAGGAGGAAAAGGGCAAAACCTGTCGATACAATGTTTGCCAAGCTTGAGCCTGAGAGAGCACTCCAATATTCACAGCCCATGTGTAGGCCCACAAAGGTCTCCTAGTGAGGTCTGAGCTTGCTTTACCCAGCAGGGCTGCATAAGGGGATGGATTGACCACATGCATGGTTACCAGGTGTTTGGAAGGGTCTGCACTTGGCTGTGCTGTGGGGAGGTCTTTTGCTCGACCCCTTGTCATTCCTATAAAAGGCCCTTTCCTTTAGAAGAGACAGAAGTGGCTGGTGGATAATGATCCTGGCCCTCCTGAGGCTATCCTGTGTTTCTGTTTCTCTCCCCTCTATCCTTTATCTAATATCTCTTATGCCTCAGTCCTCAAGTGTACCCTGTCATAAAATGTGGGAGCCAGTATCCCAGCTGGGATCCCACAGTCTCAGATGCCTGTGATAGCAGAAGGAGATGATTGCAAGGATGACTGTGTTCACCTCTCCTACAGAGCAGACATTTGCTTGTCTTTGTTGCAGTGAAGTGTCCCAGGACTGATCCAGACAGGACAGACATGATGCTAATACTGTTTTTGCTCTTCCTCCTTTTTCTTTGTTCTCAAATGGGCAATATGTAGATAATGAGGCCTCACTCAGGTCCTCAAGTATAAAATAACCAGCAAATTATTTCAACGTAGTCAGGATAAAAGATTGATGAATAGAATAATCATCTATGTATCCATGCTTGATGATGCAAGGATTTAATAGATCAAGGCCAGCATGGGTAATTTTGCATAACCCTACTTGAGAAAAACACTGAGGAAATAGGTCAGTGTTGAGTGCTTATTTGATATGTGTTAGTAACTGGAGTAGAACCTGAATACCACAAACAACAACAACAACAAAACCACATAAAGAATAATGTAGAGTTCAGGGATCCTATCCATATTTTATTGACATAAGTATATGACCATTATGTTGTCCATTTCATCAAAATTTTGCTCCAGTTTTGCTTTATACATATATAATATTTACATAGTCATGTATTAATCCTGATTTTTACAGTTAAGCACTCCTACAAAGCTGTGATTAGAGTGTTATTTATATGAACAATGAACAAACTTAAGCAAACATGAGGAACAAAAGCCCAAGTGTTTGTAATTAACCTTTATTTTTACAGTACAAAATGGATCTCACAGAAGTGAACCTACAGAGGCAATGTAAAACTGTAGAGCAATGTAGACTTGTCCAGGGCAGAAACACCCTGTTCACCACACCTCAGGAGGAACTTTCAGCTATGTCTATTAAAGAATGGAAGACAATTTTCAGTCCAGTTGAATAGATTTGTGGTGTGCAATAAAGATTATTTTTGCATCAATAATGCTTTAAAGAGAGTATATTTTCATTCCATTTTATAGAACTTCATATACCCTCTTCTATTATCTCAATAAAGTCTTCTGTCAATTAAATTCTTCAAATATGTATCCTCAGCACATTAATGTGTCATTCCATTTGCTAACAATAAAAATCTAATGAGGAACTTAATAAGTCCATATATCAAAAAGGAACAATGTTCTGGAGAATTACTGTACTTTTCATAATCAAAGACCTCAAAGTATGTCCACTGAAAATGGCCTAACATTGCTAAAAGAAGTTGAGGTATAAATACACAGAAATATCCTTTGCTCATAACTTAGATATGGTATTGTTAATATCTTGCTTCCATAGTCATGCAAGCACATGCCCTTGCCACCTGTGTGCCTACACACAAGTGCACACACACCACAGGAATATGCACATTCCCCCCACAAAAAGTAAATAATAAGGAATTAACCACAAAAAGTAAACAATAAGGAATTAACCAAAGAGCTGAAACATTTGTAGAAGAAAACCACTAAACACTGCCTAAAGAAATTAATGAGACAGCCAGAGAAAACACAGCCCTTATTAAGTGGTCAGAAAACTTAGCAGTTTTACATTGTAAATACGTTCCCAAAGCCATCTATAGAACCAGTGCTATCTTCATTATATCCCAGTGACATTTTTAATCTTAATATTCATAAATAATCTGAAAGGACTATGAATATGAAAAGCCACCTTGAAAAAAGCTAGATTGCTCCCACTTCCAAATTTCAAAACTTACTACAAACCTATGGTGATCTAAGCAATGTGGTACGGAAATAAGGAAAAGTAATTAGAGATTGTAGGAACACTGCCCAAGAATGAAGTTGTTAAAGGAGAATTCCAAGTGCTTGTAGAAAAACTCAAAGAAAACAAGAGTCTTATGACTTCAGTTTTTTAAAAAACACAAAATTATTCTTAGAATGTGCTTTTGTGCACTACCAGGGGTAGCAGATAGGGGTGAGTTTATTTCATATTATTCATCACAACAGGCTATTGTTATTTGTTTATGTGCCTTTATGGGAAAACATGTTTTTGTCACATGTGGCTTGTCCTTAGGATTATACAGTTTACTCATTCAACTCTTCTTAACTCATAGAGCATAAATTATCTGATGTTCTGAATAAGTTTGGCTGTTGCATGAGACTTTAGTCTGCCTTATTTTAGGTTCCATTCTTCCAGATCCCACTGCCTCAAGAGTGGTAAACAAGAGATGATAGAGAGCCTCCAGCTCCCATCCTGCCCTGGACCTCACATCTGGACAAGAGGTGAGTGCCTGGCCTCAGCCTAGATCCCATTCCTGGGCACCAGCCATTCCGGGAGAGACCTGCCCAACTTGGCCCTAGGTTCAGGCCATTGGGCAGGATCCCCTTCACTCCCACCGGGAAGGCTCCCCTTCTCCAAGACACCCAGAAGACCCTGCAATCACCAAGCCCTGCCCCCACGCCCATGTGCCCGAGACCCCAGCTATTTGCTGAGACTTAGAGACCAGCCCCCAGGTCCCATCCCGCCCTGGAGCTCCCATCTGGACAAGAGAGAGAGAGGATTCCTGAATCTGTCAGCTCTGTCTGGACCAAGTGCACTGATAAGACCAAGAACAAATCCACAAGGAGATGGGCAGACTTCAAGGCAGAAGTACATACAACAAAATGAAGAGTAATACAGCATCACCAGAACCTAGCCCTCCTCCAACAGCTAGACCTGAACATCACAAAATGGAAGAAGCAGAAGAAAACAGCCTTATGAATAATATCATGAAGAGTGTAGAGGCTTATATAGAAGGAATTACAAATAAAGTTGAGAAAAAGACAAACAAAAAATGGGAAGAATGCTATAAAAAAACTAGAGGAAAGGACAGATAAAACATAAGAAAACAATAAAGCCCTGAAAAAAAATCATGAAAAAGCAATGAAACAGATGAAGGAAACAGTCCAAGACCTGAAAAGGGAAATAGAAAAAAATGAAGAAGACACAAATAGAGGAAATGCTGGAAATAGAAAATCTGAGTAAATGATCGGGAACTTCAGATGCAAGTATAACCAACAGAATGTAAGAGATGAAAGAGAGGATCTCTGGCGTTGAAGATACAGTAGAAGAAATAGATTCATCAGTCAAAGAAAACACTAAAGCCAACAAAGTCATGACCCAAAATGTCCAAGAAATTTGGGACACCATGAAAAGACCAAGTCTATGAACAGTAGGGATAGAGGAAGGAGAAGAATACCAACTCAAAGGCACAGAAAATATATTCAACAAGATCATAGAAGAAAACTTTCCCAAATTAAAGAAGGAAATGCCTGTGAAGATACAAGAAGCCTATAGAACACCAAACAAACTAGACTCCCCCCAAAAGTCCCCTCGCCAATAAAATAATAAAACAGCTAAACGTACAGAATAAAGAAAGTATATTAAGAGCAGCTAAGGAAAAAGGCCAAGGGACTTATAAAGGCAAACCCATCAGAATAACACCCAATTTCTCAATGGAGACTTTGAAAGCCAGAAGGACCTGGACAGGTGTAATGCAGACACAAAGAGACCATGGATGCCAGCCTAGACTAATATACCCAGCAAAACTTTCAATCATCATAGACGGAGTGAACAAGACATTCCAAGACAAAGCCAGATTTAAACAATACTTATCCACAAACCCAGCCCTACAGAAAGCACTAGAAGGAAAATTCCAACCTAAGGAAGTCAGATACACCCTTGAAAACACAGGCAAGAGATGATGCCATAGCAGTAAATCCCAAAGAAGAGAAGTACACACACACTATCACCAAAAAATAACAGGAATGAACAATCACTGGTCATTAATATCCCTTAATGTCAATGGACTTAATTCACCTATAAAAAGACATAGGCTTACAGAATGGATATGAAAGCAGGACCCATCTTTCTGCTGCATACAAGAAACACACCTCAAATTCAAAGATAGACACTACCTAAGAATAAAAGGCTGGGAAAAAACTTTCCAATCAAATGGTCTTAAGAAATAAACGGGTGTAGCCATCCTAATATCCAGCAAAATAGACTTCAAACTAAAATCAATCAAAAGAGATCATGAAGGGCATTACATACTCATCACAGGAAAGATCCACCAAGATGAAGTTTCAATTCTGAACATTTATGCCCCAAACACAAGGGCACCCACATAGTAAAGAAACATTACTAAAGCTTAAATCACATATAAAACCCCACCCATTAATAGTGGGAGACTTCAATCCCCCACTTTCACCACTGGACAGATCTCCCAAACCAAAACTTAACAGAGAAGCAAAGGACTTAACTGATGTTATGACTCAAATGGACTTAATTGATATCTACAGAACATTCCATCCTAACAAAAAAGAATATACCTTCTTCTCAGCACCCCATGGAACCTTCTCTAAAATCGACCACATACTTGGCCACAAAGCAAATCTCAACAGATATAAAACAATTGGAATAACCTACTGCATTCTATCAGACCACCATGGTTTAAAGTTAGATTTCAACAACAACAAAAACTACAGAAAACATACAATCTCAAGGAAACTGAATAATGCTCAACTGAATCACCAATGGGTTAAGGAAGAAATAAAGAAAGAAATTAAAGACTTCCTATAGATCAACGAAAATGAAGACACCACATACCCAAATTATGGGACACTATGAAAGCAGTGCTAAAGGGAAATTCATACCACTAAATGCCCACATAAAGAAGTTGGAGAAATCTCACACTAGTGACTTAACAGTACAGCTGAAAGCTCTAGAACAAGAAGAAGCAAAGTCTCCCAGGAGGAATAGATGCCAGGAAATTATCAAAGTGAGAGCTGAAATCAATAAAATAGAAACAAAGAGAACAATACAAAAATTAATGAAACAAAGAGTTGTTTCTTTGAGAAAATCAACAAGATAGAGAAGCCCTTATCCAAACTAACCAAAAGACAGAGAGAGAGAGCATCCAAATCAATAAAATCAGAAATGAAAAGGGGGACATAACAACAGACATTGAGGAAATCCAGAGAATCATCAGGTCATACTTCAAAAACCTCTACTCCACAAAACTGGAAAACCTAAAAGAAATGGATAATTTTCTGGATAGGTACAACATACCTAAGTTAAATCAAGACCAGATAAACTATTTAAATAGTCCAATAACCCCTAACGAAATAGAAACAGTCATTAAAAGTCTCCCAACCAAAAAAAAGCCCAGGACCAGATGGTTTCAGTGCAGAATTCTACCAGATCTTCAAAGAAGAGTTAATACCAATACTCTCTAAATTGTTCCACACAATAGAAACAGAAGGAACATTACCAAACTCCTTCTATGAGGCTGCAATACCTTGATTCCTAAACCAAACAAGGATACAACAAAGAAAGTGAATTACAGACCGATCTCCCTCATGAACATTGATGCAAAAATACTCAATAAAATACTGGCAAACAGACTCCAAGAACACATCAAAACAATTATCCACCATGATCAAGTAGGCTTCATCCCAGGGATGAAAGGGTGGTTCAACTTATGAAAGTCTGTCAATGTAATACACCATATAAACAAACTCAAAGAAAAAAACACATGATCATCTCACTAGATGCAGAAAAGACATTTGACAAAATCCAACACCCCTTCAAGATAAAGGTCTTGGAGCAATCAGGAATACATGGAACATACCTAAACATAATAAAGGCAATTTATAGCAAGCCAACAGCCAACATCAAATTGAATGGAGAGAAACTCAAAGCAATTCCACTAAAATCAGGAATGAGGCAAGGCTGTCCCCTCTCCCCATACTTATTCAATATAGTACTTAAAGTTCTAGCCAGAGTAATAAGACAACATAAGGAGATTAAGATGATACAAATTGGAAAGGAAGAATTCAAGCTTTCCCTATTTGCAGATGACATGATAGTATACTTGAGTGACCCCAAAGATTCAACCAAGGAACTGATACAGCTTATAAACACCTTCAGCAACATAGCAGGATACAAGATCAACTCAAAAAAGTCAGTAGCCCTCCTATATACAATTGACAAAGAGGCTGAGAAGGAAATCAGAGATACATCACCCTTTATAATAGCCACAAATGACATAAAATACCTTGGGGTAACACTAACCAAGCAAGTGAAGGACCTATATGACAAGAACTTTAAGTCCCTGAAAAAAGAAATTGAAGATGTCAGAAAATGGAAAGATCTCCCATGCTCGTGGATAGGCAGGACTAACATAGTAAAAATGGCAATTTTACCAAAAGCAATCTACAGATTCAGTGCAATCCCCACCAAAATACCAACACTACTCTTCACAGACCTGGAAAGAATAATACTCAAATTCACATGGAAAAACAGAAACCCCGGGATAGCCAAAAGAATCCTGTACAATAAAACAACCTCCGAAGGCATCACGATCCCTGACCTCAAGCTCTACTATAGAGCTACATTAATAAAAACAGCTTGGTACTGGCATAAAAACTGACATGTGGACCAATGGAATCAAACAGAAGACCCTGACATTAATCCACACACCTATGAACATATAATTTTTGACAAAGAAGCCAAAACTGTACAATGGAAAAAAGAAAGCATCTTCAACAAATTGTGCTGGCATAACTGGATATCAACATGTAGAAGGCTGCAAATAGATCCATATCTATCACCGTGCACAAAACTTAAGTCCAAGTGGATCAAGGACCTCAACACAAATCCAGCTACTCTGAATCTGCTAGAAGAGAAAGTAGGAAGTAGTCTTGAACGCATTGGCATAGGCGATCACTTCCTAAATATAACACCAGTAGCACAGACACTGAGAGAAGCAATCAATCAATGGGACCTCTTGAAACTGAGAAGCTTTTGTAGAACAAAGGATACGGTCAACAAGGCAAAGTGACAGCATACAGAATTGGAAAAGGTCTTCACCAACCCCACATCTGACAGAGGACTGACATCCAGAATATATAAGGAACTCAAGAAATTAGACATCAAAATGCCCAACAGTCCAATTAAGAAATAGACTATAGAATTAAACAGAGAATTCTCAACAGAGGAAACTAAAATGGCTGAAAGACATTTAAGGAATTGCTCAACATCCCTAATCATCAGGGAAATGCAAATCAAAACAACTCTGAGATACTACCTTATGCCTGTCAGAATTGCTAAGATCAAAAACACCAAAGACACATTATGCTTGAGAGGATGTGGCACTAGGGGAACTCTCCTCCACTGCTGGTGGGAATGCAAGCTTGTACAAGCACTTTGGAAATCAGTATGGCGCTTCCTTAGAAAATTGGGGATCAGTCTCCCCCAAGATCCAGCTATACCACTCTTGGGCATATACCCAAGGAATGCCCAATCACACCACAAGAGCACTTGCTCAGCTATGTTCATATCAGCATTGTTTGTAATAGCCAGAACCTGGAAACAACCTAGATGCCCTTCAACTGAAGAATGGATAAATAAAATGTGGTACATATACACAATGGAATACTACTCAGCAGAGAAAAACAATGACATCATGAGGTTTGCAGGCAAATGGATAGATCTAGAAAAAATCATCCTGAGTGAGGTAACCCAGACTCAGAAAGACAAACATGGTATGTACTCACTCATAGGAGGATACTAGATGTGGAACAAGGATGACTGGACTGCTACTCACATCACCAGGGAGGCTATCTGGAAAACAGGACCCCAAGAAAGACATGGGAATCACCCAATGCCGGAGAAATGGATGAGATCTACATGAACAATCTGGACATGAATGGGGTTAATGAAGGGCGAGGGTTGAGGGAAAGAGAGCTTGGAAGAACGGGAAATCCCAGCTGGATCAACAACAGAGAGGGAGAACAAGGAATAGGAGACCATGGTAAATGAAGACCACGTAAGAATAGGAAGAAGCAAAGTGCTAGAGAGGCCCACAGAAATCCACAAAGTTACCCCCACAATAGACTGCTGGCAATGGTCGAGAGACAGCCTGAACTGACCTACTCTGGTGATAGGATGGCCAAACACCCTAATTGTCGTGTTAGAAATCCCATCCAATGACTGAGGGAACTGGATGCAGAGATCCACAGCTAGGCTCCGGGTGGAGCTCCAGGAGTCCAATTAGCGAGAAAGAGGAGGGTTTATATGAGCAAGAATTGTTGAGATCAAGGTTGGATAAAGCACAGGGACAAATAGCCAAACAAATGGAGACACATGAACTATGAACCAATGGCTGAGGGGCCCCCAAGGGGATCAGGCCCTCTGAATGGGTGAGATAGTCGATTGGTTTGATCTGTTTGGGAGACATCCAGGCAGTGGGACCGGGTCCTGTGCTCATTGCATGAGTTAGCTGTTTGAAACCTGGGGCTTATACAGGGTCGCTTGGCTCAGCCTGGAAGGAGGGGACTGGACCTACCTGGACTGAGTCTACCAGGTTGATCTCAGTCTGTGTGGGAGGCTTTGCCCTGGAGGAGGTGGGAATAGGGGGTATGCTGGGGGAAAGGGGAGGAGGGCGGGAGGGGGGAGAACAAAGGAATCCATGGCTGATATTTAGAACTAAATTATATTGTAAAATAAAATAAAATTAAACTAAAAAAAAAGAAACCTTAAAGCCCACCCCCACAGTGACACACTTTCTCCAACAAGGCCATACACACTATAACAAAGCCACACCTCCTAATATTCTCATTCCCTATGAAATTTTGGGGGCCAATTGCATTCAAACTACCACAGTGATTTAAAGCTTTAACTGAACATCTCTGGTTAACAAATGAAGCTTCCAGTTTTGGAAATGGGTTATATCTAATAGAGTTGCTGGACAAAGGCACTCAATGGGAACCCCCAAATAACACAGGCTGTTGACAATAGTATTGGTTGGTCTCCACAAACTGATTTGTTTTTCTGTTCATTTGTTTGTTTTATTCTATGCAGGTTTGTTTGTTTTATCTTATTTTATTTTTTCTTTCTTTTTAAGATGCCTGCTTGTTTTCTAATCAGAGAGAGCGAAAAAGGACATGGATTTGGGTAGATGGGGAGTTTGAGGAGGCAAGGAGGAGTTGATGGAGGGGAACCACAATCAGAGTATATTATATGAAAAATGTATTTTCAATAAAAAATCCAAAATAGTTAAGACTAAATTTTATGAAGTGTGTGTGTATGTGTGTGTGTGTGTCTGTGTATGTGTGTGTGTGTTTGTGTGTGTGTGTGTGTACTTTCACACTATGCAATTGCAAGTTCAATATGGTGGCATGTATCAAGAATCTGAGCACGAGAACATTTAGGGCAGGAAGATTTTGAGATCCTGAGTAATTAAAATAAGCAAACAGCAACTATAAAGTGAAAATAACAGATGAAATAGAAAACAACAGGCAAAGGTTAAAAAAGGTTGGAGCAGTTGCAGAAAAAATTTGTGTAAATTCACAATGAGACTTATCAAGCATGTTGAAGAGGTTGAGAAAATATAATCATAGAATATGTTGCAACACCCTCTTTACTACATCCTTGCTCTAAGCATGGTACAAATCTACAGCATGGGTGCAAAACCTTTCTTTCTGTTACAGAATCTGCATGTCCTGTGGAAATCCATACCTGACATGGTACAGGGATAACCTAACGCCTTTACTCAGTGTAGCTTTCTCAATGGGGCTTTCTTTGTTGTTTTCCAATGTGAGACAAATTCTATTAGATATTTATACAATTCAAATATTAGTGCCTTTTTCTTTTATCTTGGATATATATGTTGCTCAATTGAATAGATTTCTTTTTTTTTTAATTTTTATTTTGCAATACAATTCAGTTCTACATATCAGCCACAGATTCCCTTGTTCTCCCCCCTCCCGCCCCCCTCACCTTCCCCCCAGCCCGCCCCCCATTCCAATCTCCTCCAGGGCAAAGCCTTCCCCACAGACTGAGATCAACCTGGTGGACTCAGTCCAGGTAGGTCCAGTCCCCTCCTCCCAGGCCGAGCCAAGGGACCCTGCATAGGCCCCAGGTTTCAAACAGCCGACTCATGCAGTGAGCACAGGACCCGGTGCCACTGCCTGGATGCCTCCCAAACAGATCAGGCCAATCAACTGTCTCACCCACTCAGAGGGCCTGATCCAGTTGGTGACCCCTCAGCCATTGGTTCAGATTTCATGTGTTTCCGTTTGTTTGGCTATTTGTCTCTGTGCTTTATCCGACCTTGGTCTCAACAATTCTCGCTCATATAAACCCTCCTCATTCTCATTAATTGGACTCCCAGAGATCCACCTGGGGCCTAGTCATGGATCTCTGCATCCAGATCCCTCAGTAGTTGGATGAGGTTTCTAGCACGACAATTAGGGTGTTTGGCCATCCCATCACCAGAGTAGGTCAGTTCGGACTGTTTCTCGACCATTGCCAGCAGTCTGTTGTGGGGGTATCTTTGTGGATTTCTGTGGGCCTCTCTAGTACTTTGTTTCTTCCTATTCTCATGTGGTCTTCATTTACCATGGTCTCCTATTCCTTGTTCTCCCTCTCTGTTGTTGATCCAGCTGGGATCTCCCACTCACCCAAGCTCTCTTTCCCTCGACCCTCGCCCTTCACTACCCCCACTCATGTCCAGGCTGTTCATGTAGATCTCATTCCATTTCTCTGTCATTGGGCGATCCCTGTGTCTTTCTTGGGGTCCTGTTTTCCAGGTAGCCTGCCTGGTGATGTGAGTAGCAGTCCAGTCATCCTTGTTCCACATCTAGTATCCTGTTATGAGTGAGTACATACCATGTTTGTCTTTCTGAGTCTGGGATACCTCACTCAGGATGATTTTTTCTAGATCCATCCATTTGTCTGCAAACCTCATGATGTCATTGTTTTTCTCTGCTGAGTAGTATTCCATTGTGTATATGTACCACATTTTGTTTATCCATTCTTCAGTTGAAGGGCATCTAGGTTGTTTCCATGTTCTGGCTGTTACAAACAATGCTGATATGAACATAGCTGAACAAGTGACTTTATTATATGGTAACAAATACTGTAAGTATAAAATTATTTAAAATATAAACACATTATATGTATTAGAACATGAAGACTTGTAACCACCCTTCAGACCTATATATAGAATGGTATCATCATACCAATATCCTCTCTGTGCTTCTCTGTGAACATGGCTGAATCCATTCTTTTTTTCCACCATGCTGATTCTACTCAAAAACTCCTCTGGATTTTTTATAGCCTCATCACTCAAACAAGCCCGATTGTCTTCTGTCTTTAGGTTACAAAAATAATGTGGGAAAGACACTAGTCTTGGAATGGCATCTGTGATGTGTATGACTGTTGTAGGCCATATCACTATAAGACCCTTGGAATAAATATGTGCTCCAGAGGAAAGAGAGAAGCAGCTACCTTAGCCTCACTTGGACTGATCATATGGCTGAGATAACTGTGATATGAAATTAAGTGAAATATCAGCATACATTGATGATTCTGGAACAAGGTAAGTACCCAAAAAAAGGATGGTGACAGATGTTACCTTACATCTCCATTTACTATGTCTGCCAGTGTAAATTATGGATATTTAAATCATCAAAACTGAACAATAAAGTTATAAAATATGAGTTACTAAAATGCTTTCTGAAAATTTTTTAGTTTAGCATTTGTTCTTACTGTGTACATAAGCACTTTTACTCATTAAACAATTATTTTCACATTTATTTATTCTTTTTGTAAAATCGGTTGAAACTTTCATATAATGTATGTTGACCATGTTCACATTTTTCTCCAAGCTCCACTACCCATTCCTTACTCCCTCAATTTCCCCCTTTTCCTTTGTATTTTGTAAGTCCATCACATCAAATTTGTGCTGCCCATAGATTCTTTGGTGTGTGGCTTTCCACCGGAGTAGGGCCACCCCCTTAAAGAAAACTGACCCTCCCTCTTTGGATAGGAGCAGGACTTCACACCTACTTTCCCTCTTAATGTTCAGATTGTGTCTGGCTTGCACTTACCCAGTTCTTGGGCATGCTGCCACAACTAGCTGGAATTAATACGTGTAAGTGTACCGTTGTGTCCAGAAAGCACTCTTTCCTTGTGGTCATCTACCACTTCTGGCTCTTAAAATCTTTTTGCTTCTGCTAGAACAAACCCTGAGCCTTAGGAGGAGGGGTATGATACAGTTGTTTCAATAGGGTTGAACATCCCATGGTCTCTTATTCTCTGGACTTTCACCACATGTGGATTTCTGTGTTAATCATCATACTTTTGTTTTGTTTTATAATTATTGATTTTGAATGAAAAGTCCATGTATCAATCACATCACTTTCGATTGTGATTTGGAGCAACTTGGTGACATCTCTAAGCATCAGCATCAGCATCTATGAAGCTGGATGAGACTCTCTCCCCCTTTGGCTTTCCTAAATTTTCCTAGTTATAACAAAGATTGACAGATAGCTGCTGAAAAGGAAGCAGTGTATAACAGTCTTCCTGAGGCAATATGTTAACTAGCTGTGTACTACTGATTTTGTCAATGATTAAATTAATTTTGTCTGAGAAAAACTTTAAATCATGCAGATGATTACATCAGATTCCTCACTGAGGAAAACAGTGGACCTGCCCTCAGGATCTTCGCAGAGTGGGATTTCAATGTATAAAGGTATATATTTGTACATCAGAGCCCATCTAGTGACTTGTTGATCCCCTTAAAATTGCTGGAATTAATAATGAAATATCCCAAAGCTAGAGCCAAAAAAATCAAATGTGTCAGAATCATAGTGAAATTCTATATTAGTCCTTAACCTATACATTTAGGCTAACACAATCAATTTTAAGACCAATTTTAACTTAAAACCATTTGGAATTTACCCAGTGTGAGATATAATTCTACTATGAGGCATAATGAAAACGATTTTACTAAAAGTTATAGTATATAAAGGAAAAAGTGAAAAGAAGCTACTTTGAAGTTAAACTCTTTTAGATAAATAAAATTTTAGAAAAATATTGGAATCACATCAGGGACATCTGTGAAGACTTGAAATCAAAAGCCAGGAATCAAACCCTGCCAAACACTCTAAACCAAGCAACTGAAATGACAAACCACTTATATAAACTTTCTGAATCCCCAAACTTGGAAATAGAGAACTTGTGGAAATGGCATATATTATCATTATATTAACAAACAAACAAACAAACAAACATTTCAACTGAGCCATGATATCAGATTGGGAATTTCACTTTTGTCATCCTTTGCCTGTTTTCTCTTAAGAAAACATACAGCATCCTTTCAAGAGGACTGCCACTAAGTTTTCTATTTATGAATTATATATTTCCAAAGTCTTATTACTCTTTCAAGTGACGTGAAGTTTTACCTTAAAATTCATTAGGAACAATGCAGGAAAACAAGACTGATGGAGTAATTCAGTTGTACACAAAGCCTTCTGCCTGCTGGAATTAGCCATTCTTTAGTGTTAAGTAACATAACCCAATATCATCTCCTATAGTCTACATTTTTTAAAGTCTTCTACAAAAGAGAAGCAGAGGTTCCACTTCCTCTGTTGTTTTATATCTGAATTGATTTCTTTCCACCTTGAGTTTGAACAATCATTCACTGCTGTGTGTCCTGAAGTTGACTCCTTTCTTCATTATGCCTCATAATGTGTCCATAATATTTCCTCTTAATCTTAAAACTCTGTTAAGCCATTTTCATCATGAGTAATAAGGATGACCCATGTTTTATGAGTAAAAGAGAGAAATTACAGTAACTAAAGATTCACCAAGTAGCACATCCATCCTTTTTCCCAAGAAAAGGGACCTCCAATGAAATAGCTTTCTTCAACAAAAAGTTTATAACTTTTTCCCTTATCAAAGCACAATGTGTATTTTTTTATGATTGAAAATATATTCTTTTCTTCTCCCAGATAATACATTCCAACCACAGTTTTTCCTCCCACCACTCCCCCAAGCTCTCCTCACTTTGGTGCAACTCTTATGTGGATTTATAGAACAAAAAGAAACAAAGTACAGTTAAATAAAAAAGTGAAAAATGTTACAGACATTTTAGTGAAATTCACGAAATAAAACAAAGAAGTCAAATTATTAATTAGAAATATTATTTCACACTTTTAATGGGTTTGCAGGAAAAGCAGACAAAAAGTATGGTGAGTAATAGGTGTGCTTGAATTCTTGATTTTGTCATAAGTGGGTGTGGGAGATAATGTAAGCTGCCAATCTCTCTAAGTTTCAGAATCCTATTTATAACATAGCTATATATTTACATACTAATAGGCATTGTTTTATCTCCACAAGGCAAGTATAACACATCTGACAAAAATATTTACTGCACAGAATTTACATTTGCAAGATATGCTATATTAACTGTGAATCAAGAAGGATTTGTGTTAATTCCTTTCTGGTATTTGAAAGCAACATATTCTTCCCTGATGAAGGAAAGAAAGAGAATGGTACAGACAGAATGTCTGATCTTGAATTTATTTCAAGTAAAAATAAAAACTATCCACAGTAAAGTGATGGCAACCTATTGTTACCTTAATCAAAGTAAGATTCTTTCATATTTTCTAGGAAACATTTTATAGTAACAGTAAGAAATGTCACTTATCTCTATTCCTAAATAGGCAAAAAGCTAAAAGGAACAATAATGATGGAAATATCTATGAATCCTATACAAAACTGTGACTAAAAATATGTATGCAACATTAATAATCTCTATGTTGTAACTATATAAAAATCTTTTTCTTATTCAGGATATTTCTTAGGGCAATTTTAACATCTTTGTTTCTCAAGCTATATATTAAGGGGTTCAACACTGGAACCACAATGGTATAAAAAATGGAAGATATTTTTCCTTGGTCAATTGATATAGCAGAAGAAGGTTTCAGGTACATAAATCCACATGATCCAAAGAACAGAGAGACAGCAATTATGTGGGAACTGCAGGTGCCAAAGGCCTTGGATCTACCCACCGTGGACCTTATTTGGAGGATGCTGGAGATGATGAAGCCATAAGAGACAAAGATGATGACACTGGGCAAAATGATGTCTTTCCCCCCTACAATGAAGATTTCCATCTCATTGACATAGGTGCTGGTGCAGGAGAGCTGCAGCAAAGGGAGGACATCACAGAAATAGTGGTTGATGGTGTTCCCATCACAGAAGGTCAGTCTGAGCATGCAACCAGTGTGGATCATGGCATCAGAAAATCCCATCAAATATGAACCAAGCATAAGATAAGAACACACACGTGGGGACATGGCAGTGTTATACAAGAGTGGATTGCAGATAGCTACATACCGATCATAGGCCATTGACATCAGTACATAACATTCAGAAATTATAAAAAAACAAAAGAAGTAGAGCTGGGACATACAACCCATGTAAGAGATAAGGTTTTTCTGTAATATAAAATTCATCATCATTTTGGGTGTAATCACAGAAGAATAACAGAGATCTACAAAGGACAAATTAAAGAGAAAAAAATACATGGGGGTGTGTAGATGAGCATTTAGCATAATTAAAATAATCAAAGTCAAGTTCCCCAGTACTGTGATCATATACATTAATAGAAACAGTAAGAAAAGAGGCATTTGAAGTCTAGGCTCGTCTGTTAATCCCAAGAGAATGAATTCAGTCACAATAGAGCCATTTGCCAGAACCATTCTTCTCTAAGACAATTTGTAGACTGAAAATAATATAGAAAAATTGGAGGACAGCATAGATCTTCCAGCAGTTGCTTGTCCCAAAAATATGAGGTATAAGTTGACAATGTCTGAAAATGCTCAGCATGAAATTAACGAATCCCTTGCTAAGTACTTAAGAGGTAGATACAGGAAACTCAGGCCTTCAAAGTTATCCTTGGCTATACAGTAAGTTCAAGTTCACCATAGGCTACAAGAGATCCTGTGTCAAAACAGAAACAAAAAACAAAAATGAATCAATGGAGAAATCTTGCATATTACATATTAATATATAATGTCTTTCACCCTATATTAGAGTCTTAAAATTGAAAACAACAGATTATCACTAATTTCACCATCAAAGATGATCCCAGTGTTGCCATTTACCATATTCTAATTTAACTGTTAGAAAATTCAGGGGAGAAGGATGAAGTAGGATTGTCCAAGACAAAGTTGCCCTTATCTATTTGGTGTAGGGTGCTGGCTTCAAAGAATACTATCCATTACTATCTGACTAAGAGAAGCTGTGGTTACCTGCAAAAGATCCTCAAGTTTCTGCCTTGATATTCCCTCACAGAAGAAGGTAGAGAGGTTCAGTAGACCACCACATTAGATTCCAGGTATTCACTCTGTTCTAAATTCTCAGCTGTGTGTAATTTTGCCTCAGTTTTACATGATGTTTTGAGGTGCTGACTACGTAGGGTATGGAAGGTTAACTAAAGGAGCACTTCACCTGCGCAGCTATGGGGAAGTCATCAATCCATCCTGGGATAAGACTTTTCCCTGATGTAGATATTTTGGGATCATCCATATTCCTGTTAGTCACACCTCATCCATGTTGCAGTAAATTCAATAAACTCATTGTTTCTTCAAATTAAACTTTAGTAGAATCATTACTTTGGTACAGTTTTGGTATCCTAGCTGAGCTAAGTAGCCATTTGTTCACATCTCTCTTGGAAAAGTTGATACAGTTCTCATCTACCATGTCTTCATGACTTTGCTTCTTCCCTAGCCCAGATATAAATTATAGAAACCTAATGATGAGGTGCCAGATTGGACTCAGTAAAGTTGGAAGCATGAACACTGATTTTAAAAAAGGTTAAGGTGTGTCTGACACAGAGAAACTCTTAAATGTGGAATAGCGTGAGAAATGTTCATGGAGTTGATT
This sequence comes from Peromyscus eremicus, assembly GCF_949786415.1. Taxonomy (NCBI): domain Eukaryota; kingdom Metazoa; phylum Chordata; class Mammalia; order Rodentia; family Cricetidae; genus Peromyscus; species Peromyscus eremicus. The sequence goes on along the minus strand of NC_081422.1, from coordinate 33,612,526 downwards.
GCTGCTAAAACCCTTGCAAGCACCCTGTTCAGAATCTGAATGTTCTCTGCTTACCTTCAAGATGCTTCCAGGAAAGTCACTGAATTTTAGGACTGCAAACACTGGAAAGAAAACTGTGCATCCTAAAGCACAGTACATCATATCAGTGTGGGACTATTATGCAAATACAAAAGGCAAGAAATTGCGGAAGAAATACCACATGATATATACTGAATTGCAGTCTTAAGCAGTTAGGTTCACATAAGCAAAGAGTAGAATGTTGGTTGCTGGTATCTGTAAGGAAATCAGTTGATGCAAACTAAAGTTTAAAATTTTCAGTTATGCAACATAATTGGGTTCTAATGTTCAACATACTATGGTTAAAATGTTATATTATACACTTAGGATTTACTAACAGGATATTTCTTCAAATATCTTCTCACTGACTGTATGCACACAAAATACATAAAAAGCATCTTATAAACAAGGAGGCACATTTGAATTAGCTTCATTGTTGAGTCATTTCACAATGAATAATTTAGTTAAAACATAATGTTCTAAATGTCATGTATATCATTTTAAATAGTGATATAACAATAAAGTTGTTAAATAAAAGCAAAATAATTAGTATAATTTATTAATTGAAATTATTAATTGAAAACTTGCCTTTTTATGAGAGCAAACTTTGATATTTCCTAATAACTGAAATTCACTCCTATCATTCTAGAAGTGTGATATTGGATTATGAGGCTTTAATTCCTTTAACTATAAAGGGAAACAGTATAAAAATAATCTTTTCTATCCAGGGTATCTTTTTGAATTACTAGTCATAACATATAAGATAATTATTAGTCTTCTGAGGAATCATAGGAAATATGAATAGCCTTTCTTATTATCACAGTTGACAGTTTAGGCAACCCCCCCCAAAAAAGAACTCACATGTGTTTAAAAGCCTAATGTACCTTTTAATATGAGAAAGATAGATGTAGGGTTTTTGCCTTCCAAGGGAAGAGATGCTCGATATAGACAGAAAATGAGGCAATTGCATTTATACACTGGGCAATTGCATCTCTTTAGTTCCCCAAGGACTCAAAATCTTAATCTGGACTGGCCTTCTCTTCAGAGACTGTCCAACCTTGAGCAATAGTGAACTTCAGTCTTCTATTATATTTTATCTATTAAGGAAAATTGGAAATGCTCCAAAGTCTATCCCTATTTCCATATTACTTCATCAAAGTTTTCTTTCCAGCAATATGGTAACACATTTCAGGTATCAACTCACCGATAATTCTCAAAATCAATTTTAAGTTAGTTTTTGTTGTTGTTAGCTGTGCGTTTACAGTGTTCAGGATCAAATTTTATTCCTTAAATGTGCTCCTTCTATGACTGGATCACATGCCCAGCCATCCAAGATCATTCACACACACACACACACACACACACACACACACACACACACACACACACATATATATATATATTTTATTTTTTAAACATTTTAATTAAAATATATTTACATTGCTTTTCCCATTCCCTTTCCTCTCTCCGGTACCTTCCTTAAAATATCCTCCCTCATATATAATTATAACCCACTAAGTCTTTTTTGTTGTTGACAACTTTGTATTGGACAGTCAATTATTACGGATCATGGAGAGCACTGGGACTTGGCACTGTGAGAGGCCAGAAGAGGCAATTGGTGAAGGTGCAGTAGCCCCAGGATGGAAGGGGCCCTACAGAGAACTTGAGGTTTTAAACTATGAAAAGAGCACAGGAGAAGCTATTGGTGAAGTGCAGCCTAGTTGCAGCACCAGTACCATGGGACACCCACTACAGAAAGCAGTAGTCATGGAGTGCAGCCTTCTTGAGTCTATCAGACAACATGTGTATGCTGTGGAAAGCCATTTAGAGGTGCTCAGACAGCACTAAATGAATCTAAGTCTCCAGTAAGGACAAAGTATTGTCCTTATCATGAAGGAAGTCGTCCAATGTAGTCACCTGCCATCAGGTAACTGGCTTTTTTATGTCAATTTGACACAAGCTAGAGTCATCTGAGAGGAAGTAATCTCAATTGAGAAATTTCCTCCATAAGATCAGGCTGTAAGCAAACATTTAGGGCAGTGGTTCTCAACCTTCCTAAAGCTGCAGCCCTTAAATACAGTTCTACATGTTGTGGTGACACCCAACCATATAGTTATTTTGATGCTACTTCATAACTAATTTTGCTACTATTATGGATTGTAATGTAAATATCTGATATGCAACCCCTATGGGTCTTGCGACTCACAGGTTGAGAACCGTTTGTTTTTGTTTTGTTTTTTTAATTAGTGATTGATCTGAGAGGACCCAACTCATTGTGAATGGTTTCACCCCTAGGCTGGTGGTCCTGAGTTTTGTAAGAAAGCAGGCTGAGCAAGCCTTGAGGAGCAAGGCAGTAAGTTCTGCAGGTGGCTTAAAGGAGAAACAGAAGTCAGAAAGGAAGAGGCCTCTGCACTTAGGCAGGACCATGTTTATTGGCAGACACACAGACATGATTTCACCCATGAGGATGGATGGGTAGATGGATGAATGAATGCCTCACACCATGCAGGCAGATGAGCAAATGACTCCACGCCATGGCTAATGAAAGAAAGTCCACAGGAAGAAGATGGCTACAATCTTTATACTGATAGAAATGACTATCATTAGTACATTACCTCCCCACTCACAGTACCTCCCTTCTGGAGTTGCCTTGCCCTGCCACAAGGAAATCTGGGAAGTGTAGTCTCAGCAGGAAATAGTCATTCCAAATTCTAAGAGAATATGGAGAAAGATAAGGTTGTTTTCCTGCTGAAGAGAGCCTTTGCTGGGGGGTGGTATTTCTGGTTCTCTGGAAGACCTATGGTGGAGGGGGTTCTTTGGCCAATTAGCAGAAGTTTAAACTTTATCGGCTGGGCTGGATCATGCAATTGCCATCATGCATTCCTGAGGAGACTGGAAAAATAATTGTTAGAGGGATGTAAACAAGTGCTTTGGTTACAGAACAAAACCTGAGTGATTGCCCAGTAGGTTTGCAGGATGGGAAGGGATGCAGGAGGAAGAGACAGAGTGGATCTGAGAGAGGAAGTGGGCATAGAGTCAATTCAGGGTGATGGTGACTGGTCCCATTACCAGGACTGCTGCACCAAAATGAGCTAGCAGAAATAGCGGACAGATTCAGACAATCAAATGAAGGGAACAGGACAAAATAGGGGACTACTGTAAAGAATTGTATCTGGCCTGAGGTGAAAAGGATAAAGGTCCCTTTAAGCCAGTTTTTCCATAGCATCTAAAAGGTTATTTTGCAGATGTATCAAGATCAAATGGAGAAAATGGAGCTAGTATAGGATGAGAACTATTGGGAGAGCTTATGTGGTACATTTTGTTTGGGTAGAGGGTGAAGTTCAGTAAGTAAAACATTTGTAAGACTGGGTAAAAATGTATGTATGAGGAAAGTAAGGAGGAAAGGTATAACCCAGGGAAGGAGCCAAAGTGAGAGGGAACCAGAAGCCTATACATAGGAGGAGGCTTGTGGTTGAAGTTTAGTATGACCTCCTGTTTTTAGGCACCATCTTAAACCTTTTAGGATTTGTGGGCATGGAAGCAGCATGTCAGAAGAGGTGGGCACACATCTCTTCCTTATCAGTAGTCAGATCTAGTCTTTTTTAATTGTGGAGTACTGCTGCAGTCAGGGACCCCAGCTGGTCCTGAAGGATGCTAAGATGATCTGAGCTGGTAAGACAGAGGGGTTAACTGATGCAAAGAAGTTTGCAGTCCAGTTCTCTTCATTCTGAGTCCCAAACCAAAGTCCAGAGTGGCAGGAAGAGGGATGAATTAGATGGCCCTTGGGTCATTCTTCCAATTTTCTGAAGTCACCCAAACTGCTTTTAGAGGTTTGGAGCCACTGATCTTTCTTGTAGCTGCTTTGATGCTAATGAAAGTTCAATGAGAGATGCAGTAGTTAGAGTGCCTCAGAGGTGAGTCCATCCAAGGGGCCATGATAAAACTTGACAGCTGGTAAAGATACATAAGTTAGGAGGTGATAACTGTACAACTCTGTGGGGAACATTAAGAGACAAAGTTATATGAGGTAAAATTTTACATCAATATTAACATGAGTTTAATATAAAATTAAACAAAGTTAACATAATGTTCAATGCAATTGTACAGCTGGCTGGAATATGTACCAGAATTCTATAGAACGATAAACTGTAATTAGCCGTTTGTTTACATTGGAATGCTGCATAAGAAGCAAGTACCTGGAACCTTTATAAAAAAAAAGAGAAAAAGAAAAAGAAAAAAGAAAAAGAAAAGCCAGTTGAAATCAAGATCTAAGGAATGAATCTGAAGAAAAAGCATTTAAGTGATATTACTTGTTTTCAAGTATGATGAAACATATATTTGTTTTAAGTATTAAAATATTTGTGGGGGTTAGAAACAAATTGATTTAAAAAATTTAAAAATTGGGACTATTATCTTAAATGACCATATCTAGTATTTAAAAAATGACTTAGTTCATATTTTGTTAACATTAAATTGTTATACTTAACATTCCAAGATGGCACAGTAAATATAATTTATATTGTCAGGCCATGAAAAGAGACAACTTAATTCTAAGATGTGATTCCTTGAAATAAATGATTTTTCAATTTAAAAAGCATACTCCCTGAGAAAGGGACTGCTTTGCTTCCTCCTCAATATGCATTTCTGTAGAACACTCGAGAACACCCTAAGTTACTATATGAGTCTGTGGCTGCCAGGTCAAAAGTAAATGACTCACTATACAAAGTTTATACTAAAGAACCAGAATTTATTAATTAATTCTATTACCAGGACTTTTCTTAATCTTTATAGTCTCATTCCACACACTCAACCAACAGATGAAAAATAAAAGCAGTCATGTCAGATCTATCATATATAAGTTACATGTTACATAGCCTGAATTAACAAAGAGTACCAAAGCCAACTCTTCAATCTTTCTGCAGATGGACAAATCTCTAGGTCAACACATACTGACAGCAGTAAGCACATTTCTTGACATCATTTTGTTTGAAAAGATTGGATGTTTAGAGGCACAACTTGTAAAGCAAAATAACCAAATAAAATGATCTTTAACAAATATTGATGTGATGATTGGAGTAAAAATAGCTCTGTAGGCCCATATATTTGTATGCTTAGTTATCAGGGAGTGAAATTTATTGAAAGGATTAGAAGGATTAGGAGATGTGGTCTTGTTTGAGTATATATGTCACTGGGGGGTGGATTTGGGTTTTTCAAAAGGCTATGTCAGGCCCAGTGACTCTTTTTCTGCCTGCTTGTCTGAATATCAGGATGTAAAGCTCTCAGATACTGTGTGACACAATTTCACCCACCATGACAATACTGTACTAACCTCTGAAACTCTAAACAAGATCCCAATTAAATTCTTTTCTTTTATAAGAGTTGCCTTGGTCATGGTGCCTCTTTCCACCAATAGAATAGTGATGAAGACAATTGGCTTATGGAAATTCTTAGAAAACATACACAAGCATTAGTGCCAAAGCCTGTATACTCCTTGTAGGCTTCAAGGCAAGAGTGCAGGCACTGGCCCTGGTGTTGCACGATATTTTGTTTGTGCTCTCACAGATAAAGCTTTCCTAGAGATCATAGGGTAGAGCTAGCCAGTAGTTAACCATAGAGGCCAGGCAGTGGTGACACACACCTTTAATCCTAGCACTTGGGAGAATGAAGCAGAAAGATCAGGCCACCTTGGGCTACAAGAGATTGAACCAGTCTAAAAGAGATATGGAGCCAGTTGGTGGTAGCGCACACCTTTAATCCCAGTACTTGGGAAGATCATGCCTTTAATTCCAGCATATGGGAGGCTCAAGTTTTTGATCCCAGCACATGGAAGGCTCATGCCTTTAATCTCAGCACTACGGAGGTGGAGACAGGAATATAAGGCAGGTGGAGACAGGATCTCAGCCCATTCAGTCTGAGTATTCATAGAGATTCAGTTTGAGGATTCATAGAGACAGGAGCATTCCATTCAGTCTGAGGATTCACAGAGGTGGGATCACCCCCCCCCCCTTTCAATCTGAGTTTCACAGAGGTAAGAAGTCACTAAGTGGTTGGCTACTCTGCTTCTCTGATCTTTCTGCTTTCACCCCTGATATCTGACTCTGAGTTTTTATTATGAAGACTAATTAGAGCCCCACTTTACCCTGGTGCTCTATATCTAGGTAGAGACTAGATTTTCTTCTCAAAACACACAGGTGAGTCCAAATTGAAGAGAATCTTCTTCATGCATATCATCCTCTCCTGAAGATTCTGAAGGCTTAGGATAGCACTTACTAGAACTATTTGTTGACTCCGCAGATACAAAATGCAACTGTCAACATTACTACTTGGAGATTCTGAATAACTTTCCAAGCTGTTAGTTTGATGACAGAGTATCTGGCAACCTCCTTTAATCAGGGAACATGGGTGGTTAGTGTGTTGCCCCCGAAGTAGCTTTTGCTAAGAGGAAGAATTGAGTGCCAAGGTAAAGGCCATGACCAATTAAACTAGCTTGCAGGTCTCATACCAGCCAGGTAGTAGGCTTAGATACAAGGTTCCCCTGTCCACAGCATCTTCATGTGTCAGTTCAGGAAACATTAAGGCCAAAGTGATTGTTATTTGACTCTCTGTTGTTTGTGACATTTGACATATGGGTACAGACTTTGAGATCTTCCACTAGGAAATAAGAATCCAACCCTCTGTTGTGGGAGACATGAGGAGCAATTCAACTTTGGATAAAGAGAAGGTTGATTCTGGCTTGGCCAACATGGTTGGAGCTGTTCAGGGCTGCACAGCTGGGGCTATGGACAGTAGACTTCTAGCAGATGTTATTTTCCATGCATCCTTGAGGCTAGCAAGCAAGTTACTCTGTTAGATGGCACCCTCCTTCAAGGGAACTACTTGGGTCATCCAAATATATTGTAAATTTAACCTATTTTACTCAACAACTCAAAATTTCATAACCAATTTATGTATATATCCCCAATTGTCTTAGTTAGGGTTACTATTACTGTGATGAAACACCATGACCAAAAGCAACTTGTGAAAGAAAGGGTCACATCACTGTTCATTATCAAAGGAAGTCAGGATAGAAACTCAAACAGATCAGGATCCTGGAAGCCTGAGCTGATGCAGAAGCCAGGGGGGATGCTGATAACTGGTTAGTTCCTCATGGCTTCTTTAGCCAGTAGCCCAGGTTGGCACCAGGCAGAATGGGCTAGGCACTCGCCTATCAATTGCTAATTAAGAAAATGCCCTATAGGTTTCTCTACAGCCCAATCTTATTTGGGGTATCATCTTAATTGAGGTTTTCTTCTCTCAGATGACTTTAGCTTGTGTCCAGTTGACATAAAAACTATATAGCACACTGATCTAAAATATTATTTTACATTAAACCTATTTTTGCTTTACTTTAAACTTGTTTTGTTTTATGTGGGTTTTTTTTGTGCTGACAATTAAATGAGAGGCAGAAAGGCAGAAAGAGAGAGGCAAGTCTGACCTTAGATAGATGAGACCATGTTTATCAGCAGACACACTTCGAGGGAGCATGATCTCTCCCACACGGATAGTTGAGCCATTATTCTCATGTCATTCAGACAGATGAGAGAATGCCACAGCCATGTTGGTGGGATGAAAGGATGACCAAAGGAAGAAGATGAACTTTACAGGGATGGAAGTGACTACCACATTATATTATATTCCCTCTCATCGTTCCTCCCTTCTGAAGTTGCCTTAGCTGGACACAAGGGAAGGTAGGAAGTACACTCTTTCAGTAGGAAACTATCATGCAACACTCCTCAGTGGTGTCTGCATCAGCTCTTGCCTCCAATTTCTTACTCTGCTTGAGTTCCTCTCCTGACTTTCCTCAATGATGGACTATTACCTGACAGTGTAAGTAAAATAAATCCTTTTCTCTCCATGTTGTTTTTGATCATGGTCACTGCAATAGAAACTAAGACACTGACAGAATCAAAGAAGAGTTGTAGAGGAGCAATTGTATGGCTTGTGTGATAGGTGATACTATGTGCACCTGAGACTGATCTGCCTGAGGAAGGTACAATTACCCAAAATTCTGATATATTACCACTATATTTGTTTTTAAATGTGTCTCCTTGTTGTAGACATACTTGCATGTCTCTTGCTATTGATGATCAATCAATATTGAGCTGTCTGAACATGAAGCATCCTTGAGGGGATCCTAGAGTGGCTATCTTCTATGCTGTATGAAGATGCATACCTCATGATCAATGAAGTCTGCCATATGAATACAGATATATCCTCTAAATGGAATATGTGCTAGAAAATGTTCTGCAATCACTAAAAATAGTACCTATTGGACAAGATAATAAGCAAACCATGGCAGCAGTTGTGTGACCCCTGATGTGGACAATAAGACATGCAAAAGAATCTGCCCAGCTCTGCCCAGAAAGAAGTTATCTCATAAGGGGGCATTGACAATAAGGGGAAAATAGCACATGAGGAGTCTATGATCTGTATGAACTACTGTTTTATCAGAAAGGTGAGCAAAAGGTAAATGAGATTGGGGATGTTGCTTTGTTTTTTCTTATATATGGTAGGAGGCAAATGAAAATGTCAACAGATAAGCTCTTGGGGCTACAGAGATGGCTTAATAGTAAAGAGCATATATTGCTCTTACAGATGATCCAAGTTTGGTTCTCTTACCCTTCATCAACTGGTTAACAACTGCCTATAACACTAGTTACAAGAGATGTGACACTCCTTCTGGCCTATATGTATGTGGCTCACATAAACCTAAAAAGGCATGCACATACACATATTTTTTTTAAAAAAATTATCTGTGCTAATGATCCTTTCTAGAAATCCAACAACTTGAAACCAAAAGGTGTTAAATATTAAGGAGAAAGAGTGAGGAAGGGGTGCTAAAAGTTCTGACCTTTAAAATAGAAGAAGAAAATTTATGGCACAATGTACCTATGGGAAACATAACAATGATCCAGTGTAAGAACTTTTAATAATCCCAGAATAATCTATTTCTAATCTTTTAGAATTGAGATAGAGTTTTAATAAAAATATTAACATGAGCTCATATACTCTGATTCATGAGTTTCTGGGGCATGGGAGAGATGAAGTAAGTCTTAGTATTATGGGTTGGAGAAGTTGACAAATAAAGGTTCTTGAGACAAAGGCATTATCCCTTATGCCAATGTAAAGGAAACTAACATTTGACATTGTTGTCTCAGAAACTATTAAGGATATTGCGTTATCCTGAGCTGAATTTTCCATGAATATCAGAGTCCGTAAGACAGTGGAGGAATTTTAGGCACTACAGATAGAACTTAGTATCTCAGAGGAACTAAGTATATTGACTTATAATATCTTGGGATAGTTCAGGGACTGTGTGATTAACAAAGTAATAAACTGAGAAGAGATCTAAAGACTAATATGGACCTTTAGTAGATTTGATGAGTTATGTGGTAGAATGTTATTTTAATGAGCTATAAAGGGATGTGGTAGAGCTGAATGATTTAAAGCAGCATGTCAATTAGGTTCCTAAGGTGCAACCATTCAGGTAGAACCTGAAAAAATGGAGGGGTGTGTAGCAGAAGATGTGGTCTGTAAGAGTTATTTGAATGTAATTATGGAAAGATTTTGATTGATCCAGAATTTCTGGTATAAAAATTACTGGAAAGTAAAATGTAGAAATAGCAAGTCAAGTAAGTTGGAAGGATTTAAAAATCTTAACAGCAGTTTACCACAGGATGATAGAAAGAATGAAATATGGGGATGCACAGGTGGTTCCCACTGTATGTCATCCTACAGAGAAAACAGGTCTGAGGAGCTAAATACAAGCACAACTATTCCTGTAATGAAGTTCCATGGTAATATGTTGTGTCCCTCAAAATATTGTATACCCTAATAAAGCTTATCTGAGGATCATAGGAAGAAGCCAGCAGCTATATTAAACATAGAAGTCAGGCAATGGTAGCACACACCTTTTATCCTAGCATTTAGGAGGCAGAGGCTCATCCAGATCTCTGTGAGCTCAAGGCCACACTGGGGAACAGAGCTAGGCATGGTGACACATGCCTTTAATACCAACACTAACCATAAAGGTCTGGAGGTCTGTACAGACAGACAGAAAGCAACAGAGCTGGGCAGAAAGAGGAACTGATGTAGCTGGGTGGAGAGAGGAAATGAGATGGCAGAACAGAAAGGCATATAGGCATGGGTATACAGGAAGTAGGTCTCTTTGGAGACTGAGGTGTAGGTAAGGTGAGGTTAGCTGTGGCTTTTCCTACTCCTCTGATCTCTCAGGTTTTAACCCCAATCTGGCTCTGGGTTTTTTGTTAATAGGACCGTTTAGCAATTCGTGTTACAAAGTTACCAATGTTCCGTGTGAAAAAGGACCATATGCAGAGATGAAGGTCTCACAGTGAGTTGTGGATTTGTTGATCCTCTATTGCTGTGCAAAATACTTGAACTTTAGTGGACACCTAGTGCACCTTAATTCATGATGCCCTCAAAAGTACTAGGATGAATAGGTGGCAGTAGATGGATACAATACCACAGCAGGTGAAAAACTTAAGTTTCCACACTGAGAACAGTTACACTCAAGAGTGCATAGTATAAATTTCTCACATGTAGGAGAACCTTAGGAGGCTGGGGAACATACTCTACATTACACCTGAAAGTGTGAACTCTGATGATGGAGAAGATGGAAAATTGTCTACCCTAGGGAAAGTTGTGCATATGAAGCAGTGTACATGGCTTGGGAGCCACAATAGAATTGTAAAAAACATCAAAAATTGGAAGTTTAGAAATTATTTGACAGTTCAAAGGATTTTCTATCCTTCAATATGGTTTGTGGAAAAGCCAGATGAGCCATAGAAAATATTGTAGATGCCAGGGACTTAAATAAGACAATATGCCTCCTCTACCCTTGTAACAGCACACACAAAAAAGAGAGAGTACATTTGAAAGGAAAAGTGATGTAAGTTATGGGAGATATTTTATTGGCATTGGACCTTGGTAATATTCTCTCTAATACTTTCTTAGGTCCTGACTAACAAAAATAACTTTTATTCACTTGCTAGTGAATAAAACTCGCTAGAGTTTTCCTGCCTGGCCCACAGTCAGGATAAATCTCTATCACCTGCCAGTCCCACAGCCACTCAGACCCAACCAAGTAAACACAGAGACTTATATTGGTTACAAACTGTATGGCCGTGGCAGGCTTCTTGCTAACTGTTCTTATAGCTTAAATTAATCCATTTCCATTAATCTATACCTTGACGTGGCTCGTGGCTTACCAGCATCTTCATATGCTGTTTCTCATCATGGAGGCTGGCAGTGTCTCTCTGACTCAGCCTTCCACTTCCCAGCTTTATTCTCCTCCTTGCCCCGCCTATACTTCCTGCCTAGCCAACGGCCAATCAGAGTTTTATTGATTAATCAGCAACACATTTGCCATACATCCCACAGCACTTCCCCCCCCCTTTTTTTTTTCAAAAAGGAAGATTTTAACCTTAACAAAGTAAAATTACATATAATTTGGGAATTTGGGCGTAGCTTCTCTTACTACTTCCTGCTGGAGGGGGGCGCTGTATCTTATGGAGAAACAAAGAAAATTTTAGAATTATGGAATAGTCCATGAGGCTGTATCGTCTGAGCCAGTTGCCTTCAAATCATTCTGGATGTTGGATCATCTGGGCCATGGTGTCATCGGAGACCTTTCAGGGGGTCTTGGCTAGTCAAACCTGATGAATCTTAATTTTGAACAAATCCATAGCCTCTGGCTTTCTGTGGAAACAAAAGAGACTCTTTTCCAAAGCAACATATCCTTATATCCAAATTTTGAAGTCAAGGTATCTTTAAAATATACATTTTGGCATAACTCAACAGCTTTTACAATCAAATGTTTCTCTGCAGTTAAAAATCCCAAAGACAACACAATCCAGATTCTCTGTGTAATATCCATTTTTACGTGGCTTGTTTTTTATACTACCTTTACTGTCTCTTTAAAGACTTTATTTTTTAAAACTATGTATTTGTTTCTATAACTCTATATATCACCTTTTTTGTCTCTTTCAAGCCTACGTATCTTTTACACACATTGTAAACTATTACATCTGAATCTGTCTTATTGTGAATCTATTGCCTTAAACTGCAGCAGCTGTGACTGCTGGCTCTGCCCACCTCAGCTTCCCAACATGGCCTGGTACTTTACCACTGGCTCTGGGAGCTATCATAGGTCTATGCTTTTATCCAAGCAGCGTGTAGCCCAGAAACCTCTTTTTTTGTTTTGTACCTGCAAAGTCTAAATCCACCATGCAGCTTAATGTGCCACTTGCAGAGGCCTGATTCCTGCCATACTGCAGGTTGAGCACGCACTCCAGGAACCCACCAGTAGTTGAAACCGACAGCTGCCGCTCATTTGAGAGAGACAATTAGGAAGCTGTTTTTAGCTCCGTTTTAGAATCTTTTTTCTCAGTTTTTAGGTGGAAACTCTTGCCCCACGTTGGGCGCCATTTGTAGCTAGAGTTTTCCTGCCTGGCCCACAGTCAGGATAAATCTCTATCACCTGCCAGTCCCACAGCCACTCAGACCCAACCAAGTAAACACAGAGACTTATATTGGTTACAAACTGTATGGCCGTGGCAGGCTTCTTGCTAACTGTTCTTATAGCTTAAATTAATCCATTTCCATTAATCTATACCTTGACGTGGCTCGTGGCTTACCAGCATCTTCATATGCTGTTTCTCATCGTGGAGGCTGGCAGTGTCTCTCTGACTCAGCCTTCCACTTCCCAGCTTTATTCTCCTCCTTGCCCCGCCTATACTTCCTGCCTAGCCAACGGCCAATCAGTGTTTTATTGATTAATCAGCAACACATTTGCCATACATCCCACAGCAGACCTTGGTAATATTCTCTCTAATACTTTCTTAGGTCCTGACTAACAAAAATAACTTTTATTCACTTGGCACTGGGCCATCAGAGTATCCATACAGAGTTACCTATACAGTTCCATTCTTTGGTCTGGAATGATGTCTTGAGTATTGCTCTGCTATCATGACTACCCAGTACAAAAAGATTTCGTTGTAGAGATTATATAAATGTTAACCTTTGAATACTTTACATTTTAGAAAAGCATCTAAAAACATACGAGTCCATGTAAAGGAATGAGAATGGATAAAGAATTCTAACAAGTGAGAAAAGCAAGACATAACTGTAAAATTTGGGGGAGTATTATAGTCAAATAAGACACATCATGAAGAGGATTTAGAAAATCCTTCCAGCAGCTAGGGATCCTGCATGAGATTGACCTAGGCCCTCTGCATGTGGGTGACAGTTGTGCAGCTTGGTCTGTTCTGGGGCTCCCTAGCAGGGATCTGTCCCTGGCACATGAATTGGTTTTTTGGAACCTGTTCCCTATGGTTGATGCCTCCTTCAGCCTTGATGCAGGGGGGAAGAGCTTGGTCCTGCTTTCAAGTTGTTATGTCATGCTTTGTTGACTCCCATGGGAGGCCTTACCCTTTCTGAGGAGTGGATTTGGGGGTCTGGGAGAAAGGAGGTGGGATGAGGGAATGGGAAGAGAGGAGGGAGAGAAACTGTGGTTTGTACGTAAAATAAATTTAAATAATTAATAAAAAAAGAAAATCCTACAGCAGCTAGTACATGTAATGTGAACAAGTTGCACGTGTTCTTGGAGATCCTAGGATGTATGCAGATTTTCATGCTCCACTTTACATCAGTTGCACTTCCTTTCAGTCTTAGTTAGGGTTTCTATTGCCGTGCTGAAACATCATGATCAAAAAACTATGTTAGGAGGAAAGGTTTTATATATTCTTAAAATTCTCAAGTCATATCTCATCAATGAAGAAAGTCTGAGCAGGAACTCAAGGCAGGAACCTAGAGGCAGAGATTGAAGTATCATGAAGGGAGGCTGCCTACTGGCTTGTTCAGCCTGCTTTCTTATGCAACACATACAGTTCTACAGGAGTGTGATATATGGATGACACTAATAATGATAGCAAATGGAAATTAGTATCTAAAGTGATATAAAAGAAGACTGATACCATGTTCCTGAATACAAGAGAATGAAATAATAACTGGTAGACTGAGCTAAACAGCAGAGTGAATATTAATATTTCAAGAGACTTGGCCCTTAACAATCTGTATACTGAGATGGGTTGTATTAAAAGGCCTGATTTTATGAATGGCCCTTCTGAGAAAGGAGAACTGGCAAGTGCTGGTCAGCAACTATGGGAACAACAGATGTGGAAGGAAATATATAATAGAATTCAACAGAAATCAGAGTGCCTGATACTTTTCCATATAGTAATCCACAAACCACTGAGTGTTCCTAGGAGTCAAGAAACAAAATTCTTTTGTCAAAATATAGGTCATTTGACCTCATGTACCACTGTAGGATGATCACTGATTTAACAGAAAGTCTGCTATAAGGAGAGCCAGCTGTGGTACTGTCTGAATGCTCTCCTGTTTTGAGGTTTCTTCTTCCTAACTCATTAGTCCACTGCATTTAAATTCCATTTCACTCAAGTTTTCAGCACACGGTTGTGGGTCTCCACACTGATGTTTGACATAATTAGTCAACCAGATTCTCACTTTTGGGAAGATGGAAATTGCAATGATCTAAGTTGTATATTCTCTATGCAAAGCAAAATAGATGAAACATGTAGTGCTTAATCAACAGAAATGTCACAATATTGGAAACAAAAACCAAGTGTGTCATGATGACTAAGACAATTTTATGTCATCCTATTAGACATTATTTCAACATCGCAGTCTTGAGAGAAATTTTAGATAAAAGATCTTGGAATTTGTTCCATGTATGATGCAGCCTTACTATACTCCATTGTGAAAATTGGCATATTATCTTTCAGAGTGTCTGCATATGTTAGTGACGTATAGGATAGTTCTAGAAGTTGCTAACACCTTAACTGTTACGAGATAATAAAATATTATAAAGTTTTGTCTATATTGTTTGTGGATATATGTTTAAATATGCAAATGAGTAAATAAATCAATATTTTTATGTGATAAATGACAAATATCTTCTGCAAAGCCCAGAGACTCCAATAATGAAGAGAAGATATGTCTACCTGAATGTACTTTCACAGGAAAAAAAAGCAGGACTGTTGCTGGAGAATTTCTCTCCAGCTCCCACCACCAAGTCCCGCCAGTCTCAGAGCCCACTTATAAAATAAACACACAGACTCTTACATTATTTAAACTGCTTGGCCATTAGCTCAGGCCTGTCATTGTCTAGCTCTTACTCTTATATTTAGCCCATTTCTATTAATCTTTACTTTGCCACATGGCTCATGGCTTACTGGTACCTTACATCTTCCTTGTCCTGATGGCGGCTCGCCGTGTCTCCCTGACTCAGCCTTCCACTTCCCAGAATTCTTTTCCTTGTCCCGCCTATACTTCCTGCCTAGCCAATGGCCAATCAGTGATTTATTTACTGACCAATCAGCAACACACTTGACATACAGACCATCCCACAGCACTTCCCCTTTTCTTTTCTTAAAAAGGAAGGTTTTAACTTTAACATAGTAAAATTACATATAACAAAACAATTATCAAGCAAGAATTACAGTTACAATATTAAAGAAGAGATCCTATCTATCTTATATTTGTAAGTTTAAGGTTTTATATCTAACTTATCTTTTATTATAACTAAGGAAAATTGTAAGTATCTAGTCTTTAACCACATCAAAGACCTCAGAAGGATATACTACTACCTGAGAAATGGAGAAGGATATAAGCAACTTTTAGGAGTCTTGTAGGGTAGACAGAGACAGCTGGCAGCCTGGACAGTCATTCAAAGTTCTCTTGTAAAGTTGGGGCATCTGTCTTCAGCCCACAGGCCTAGAGTCTCTTATTCACTTTTCTCTGTGTCCTGTAGAATGTCTGGCAGATTTCTCTGCAAAGCAGGAACCTGAAGGACCATTTTGTCAAGCAAAGTTCAGTGGTCACCTTTGTATGGGTCCTGCATGTCCAGTTGATCAGGCAGTCCAGGCAAGAACAGTTTCTTGCCCAAATGGCTATTTTTGTCAAGGTGAAGATAAACTCCGTATGGAGTGTCTTCGATGCCCATCCTCCTCTCTGAAGTAAATCGGTGCTGTCAGGAGCAGACATGTCTCACTGTCCAGAAAGTCTAAATTTTTAAAACATTTTAAATGCCATATTCTGTAGGTCTTTGAAGTGTTTGAAGACTACCTATCTATCTGAAATATAACTATGTATACCTAGAAGACTTAACTAACATGGCTACAAATATGATTATCATAGATGACTAATTATTAATCTATTTTTTAATTATCCATTATAATTTTAAATGAGTTACATAAACATAATACCTCAAACAAGAATAGAAATATATATACAGTATAACAAAATTAAGTTTAAATTTGTATCAATAAACTAAAATCTATAGCAATGTAAAACATTTTAAACAAGTTGTTACTCTTTCAAAGTAGGTTCATTAATCTACCCTTTCATCCTATCATATCTAAACTATCCCCTTTTTTTCTTTAGAAAGAGATTGTATTTATAATCAACCTGCTTTAAATAAAAATATTGTTTTTTCTCTGTCCCACACCAGAGGGCTCTTCTGATTTGGGACACAAGAATCTCTTAACCATTTTTTTTTTTTTTTGAGCAATATGTCTGGGTTTAGAGGGGGAGTGAGCCAATTCCATCTCTAAAGCCAGCTTGGTATATTTGGGAATTTGGGCGTAGCTTCTCTTACTACTTCCTGCTGGAGGGGGGCGCTGTATCTTCTGGAGACAGAAAGAAAATTTTAGGATCATGGAGTAGTCCGTGAGGCTGTATATCTGAGCCAGTTGCCTTGGAACCATTCTGGATGTTGGATCATCTGGGCCATGGTGTCATCGGAGACCTTTCAGGTGGTCTTGGCTGGTCAAACCTGATGTATCTTAATCTGGAACAAATCCATAGTCTCTGGCTTTCTGTGGAAACAAGAGCAGAGACTCTTTTCCAAAGCAACATATCCTTATATCCAAATTTTGAAGTCAAGGTACCTTTAAAATATACATTTTGGCATAACTCAACAGCTTTTACAATCAAATGTTTTTCTGCAGTTACGAATATCAAAGAGAACATAATCCAGATTCTCTGTGTGGTAGTCATCTTTACGTGGCTTATTTTTTATACTACCTTTACTGTCTCTTTAAAGACTTTATTTTTTAAAACTATGTATTTGTTTCTATAACTCTATATATCACTTTTTTTGTCTCTTTCAAGCCTACATATCTTTTACATACATTGTAAACTATTACATCTGAATCTGTCTTATTGTGAATCTCTTGCCTTAAACTGCAGCAGCTGTGGCTGCTGGCTCCGCCCACCTCAGCTTCCCAACATGGCCGCGGTCCGCTTTCCGCCAGCTCTGGGAGCCATAACTCTCAGAAATAGTGGGTCTACACTTTTACCAAAGAAAAAGAAACCTCTTTTTTTGTTTTGTACTAGCAAAGGCTAAATTCACCACACAGTTTAATGTGCTACTTGCAGAGGCCTCATTCCCACCATACTGCAGGTCGAGAGTGCACGCTAGGAACCCGCCAGTAGCTCAAACCGGCAGCTGCCGCTTATTTGAGAGAGACAATTAGGAAGCTGTTTTTAGCTCCGTTTTAGAATCTTTTTTCTAAGTTTTTAGGTGGAAACTCTTGCCACCACGTTGGACGCCATTTGTTGCTGGAGAATTTCTCTCCAGCTCCCACCACCAAGTCCCGCCAGTCTCAGAGCCCACTTATAAAATAAACACACAGACTCTTACATTATTTAAACTGCTTGGCCATTAGCTCAGGCCTGTCATTGTCTAGCTCTTACTCTTATATTTAGCCCATTTCTATTAATCTTTACTTTGCCACATGGCTCATGGCTTACTGGTACCTTACATCTTCCTTGTCCTGATGGCGGCTCGCCGTGTCTCCCTGACTCAGCCTTCCACTTCCCAGAATTCTTTTCCTTGTCCCGCCTATACTTCCTGCCTAGCCAATGGCCAATCAGTGATTTATTTACTGACCAATCAGCAACACACTTGACATACAGACCATCCCACAGCACAGGACCACAGAAAGTATAATTAATGTTATGAAACAATTACATAAAATCATAGAAGTTGATGTTTGTATGTGTATAGTGTTGTGTTAGTAGTGTTGCACAAGAGTTCTGGTAAAGAGGAGTAAAGAAAAGGGCTCAAAAATGGATAGGGGTAGAGGAAATATAAAACACAAACCTCACAACTGTGTCTACTTTACTTCTTCATTTTCCAGCGGGGTACACACGGAGCCTTTGCAGCACTAGCCATGAGCAGCAATAGCAGGCTACTCAGGGAAGTCAGTGAATGAAGTCCACAGCTTCATCAGGGAGTTCCCTTTGCTGTCTTTACATTAGAAGATAATTTTTAATTATTGACCTAAAATTCAAAGCTGTCCCAGTAAAGTAGAAACATCCATTTCCTAGTGCACTGACAAAGATGGAGTCTATGGTTTCCAGGTCTAACACTCAGTGGTGACAACTTGAGTACAATTATATTTTCTCTCATATTTTTAATACTGCTGTTCACATACAACCAACAGCAAACATGTACTCATCATTTTTTAAAACAAGTCTATGAAGTGCATATAAAAACCAATACCTCCTTTGAAAAACCTAATACATGAAATGATGTTGACTATTGAGTCAGCTAAGCTTTTTCCCCCAAAATGTTTCTCCCTGTAAGGTTTGTAAACTGCATTTATGCTTCCAAAGTTAAGTTTACAAACAAAATTAAAATAGTGGTATCATTATAGAAGCTGACAGTCCCTAAATAGGAAACATATGATTGTGAGGGTCTTCAAATGTTACATTAGTGACCTATTTAAAACTAATTTGTGTAATACTAAAATAAATATCTGAGTAATATTGAAATCTATCATGAGTGAACACATACATCCCTGCAATGTCTACGAAGGCTCTCAAAAGACAGAAATATTTTGTTACTGAAATAGATTTTTATTCCATAAACAAAACAATTTTCCAACAGCTATTGTACATTACAAAAAAGAAAAATATCTTCCCCCTCGTTCAGGTCTTTTACACAAGTAAAAATCATTGAATAAAACCAAGAATGTTGATGGTAAAACATTTGTTTGGGAAACAAGTGATCATTTTGAACCATAAACCAAGTGTTAAACCTCACTCTGCATCCAAAACCAATCAAGCGACAGAAAATCACCTAGGTTCAATTTCTAATACCTAAATATTTAATGGAGAGTAGATAAACAAGTGTAAATGGTATTACAATTATCTTAGGAAATATTTTAACTGTGAGGTGTGTATCAGACGAGCAGTCTTCCACTCAGTCATTTTTTTGGCCTGCTTTCTCTGAAGAAAGCAAAATCTGCTATTCTCTCCTGAGAAACAAAACACCACAGTTTGACATATTCACGAAATAAAACTTTCAAATGCTTGTTGCCCTCAAATCAAGGAGTATTTTATTGCTTTATATTGCATATGAGAATTGCAAATGAGAACAAGAAAGCAGGGGTAATTTAGTTCTATCTAGTTTTTCTGACCCTCTGGACATTTTTTTCTTAGCAAGTAGCATATACCAACATCATATCTAATGAATCCTACAGTATTTTTTATAACTTATTACATATATGCTATTTATTGACCATTCTCATTCCCAACATTCCTATCACCCTAAAACACACAACTGTTTGTTACATGAAATTTTACTATATTAAATCTAAAACCTTCCTAACTTTCTCATATTCATGTCCATTTATTTTGCCTGGTGACCAGCAATAATTGACCAAGGACATCACTGTGATTATCAGGTAGGGTTAACCATTAAAGCCTGGTGGGCTAAACAGTATGAATGCAATTAAAGGCAGCAATCCCTCTTGTCCCAGAATCTATCAGTAGCCAATAGTTGAGAGCAAAAGTAAGTTTCTGTGAACTCTTTCCTGTCCTTGACTGATTGTCTGGTCTTGTGTGGGCCCATTGAAGATGAAGCAGTGGTTGTATCTGTCTGGAGTACATCATTGTGTAGCACTTTACCCTATCTGCTGATACACACATAGTTCCTGCCTCCTCTCCTTCAATGCTCCTGAGCCTTCAAAGGGCGATAGAAATTACTTATTTAGGGCCAGGCCAATTATCATTGACTATTCTCTGTACCTTATACAACCATGAATCTCTACTTTATCATTATCTATTTTAAGAAGAGGTTTCTCCGATTAAAGCTGCAAGCTGGTTTTGTTTGTATTTATAAGCATGAGTATTTAAAAGGCAGTCTGCTATGTCAGGTTAGTTAGTTAACTATCAAAATTATGTTCTATGCATAGACCTAACACCTCCCCAGACTACGGTTGTCAGTCAGGCTTACAGTATTAGACACTGTGAGATATTCATCACCACCAAGACAGTCAAGCCAAAGTCTGCCACAAAAGAATCCTAAGAACTTCTATTTTTGCATTATTTTATTCACAAATTTCTTCTGCTTAATGCACTAACAATTATAACTCACTATCAAAACTCCTTAAGTTTTTCTGTCTTCTTCATTCCATGCAAAAGGATCCATATTTTCTGTTTTTTTTTTCTGAAAATGCTGTTGATGTATATTCATCAGGACAGTAAGTTCTAGCAAAGATTTATGAACAGTGGAAGGTAATGACAATTCTAAAGCTCTTCAAATCAACAAAAATGAGAACAAATTCCTGTTGAATTTTCATTAATCATTCTTCATGTTAAGATCCTTTATTTGCTTTTTATGTATCCCTTTGACCTGTGCCCTACTTGTGCCCTATGGCATTCTTCTAAAACCATATTCTTTTAACAACAAGACCTGTAAAATATTTAAGATGATTTTTTGCAAATGAAGTCAGTTCTGAACCCTGTTGTCTGCCACCTACACTGCCACAGCAGTCATGCTATTTACCAATAGAAAGAACCATCAAACTGTCCTCTTGAAGAAACACTGATGCAACAGAATCCCTGTACTGGATTTCTATACCATGCAGAAAAAAATAAAATGTTTTGATACATCACTTTTGTGAAATAAAATGAATGTAGACAGAAAGTATGATAGAATGGATGCAAGACTTGAAAATCAGAATATAATGTATTATTCTGGAACCTTTATTCTCAGAACTGTGTGCCATATAAATTATTAAAATAACTAAACTCAAGAATCATCATATTATAATAAATATATATTGATGATCTCTAAAACATGCTATTGTCTTTAAATACAAAGTATTAGACATCTGACAAAAATGTTTAATTCATATTATTTACTTCTGCAACATGAGTTGTATTTAATTTAACAATAATGCAGAAACGGGCTCATCTATTAAACATTGGTATTTTGGAGTGGAGGACAGAAGACATGATATCACGCTCATATTTTATTTTGAATGTCAAATGATACCTGTATGCTAAAAGGAATCCAGGCCATCCTAGTAATTTTTTTAAACAATAACAGGAATTATTCCCTATTTTCAGGAATAATGTCTATCGCAAAAATGAAAAAGTAAAATAAACTCTGCCCTATTATTAAAAGAGGAGAAATGGTTAAAGGATATATTCTACCCATGGTAAAGAAAAAAGCTACTATAAAGTAGAAAATGAAAATGAGCCCTTGGCTCGGCCTGGGAGGAGGGAACTGGACCTACCTGGACTGAGTCCACCAGGTTGATCTCAGTCTGTGGGGAAGGCTCTGCCCTGGAGGAGATTGGAATGGGGGGCGGGCTGGGGGGAAGGTGAGGGGGGCGGGAGGGGGGAGAACAAGGGAATCTGTGGCTGATATGTAGAACTGAATTGTATTGCAAAATAAAAATTAAAAAAAAAAGAAAATGAGAGACCTCCAATTTCCCTCTCCATAGTTAAAAAAATCTGATATGAAAGATCATAACAATAAAATGCATAAATTCTCTGTGGTATAACTATAAACAAAAAGAAATTCTGATTAAAAGATTTTCTTGTTCAGAGTGTTTCTCAAGGCTGCTTTAACATCTTTGTTCCTCAAGCTATAAATTAATGGATTCATCATGGGAATTACAGTGGTATAAATAATTGAAGATATTTTTCCACTATTTGTTGGTCCAACTGAGTTGGGCTTGAGATACATAAATGCACCAGATCCAAAGAACAGAGAGACAGCAATTATGTGGGAACTGCAAGTACTGAAGGCTTTGGACCTGCCCTCAGTGGACCTCATTTGGAATATGCTAGAGATGATGAAGCCATAAGAAATAAAGATGATCACAGTGGGCACAATGATGTCTTTTCCTGCTACAATGAAAATCTCTATCTTATTAATATAGGTGCTGGTACAGGAGAGCTGCAGCAAAGGGAGGACATCACAGAAATAGTGGTCGATGGTGTTCCCATCACAGAAGGTCAGTCTCAAGACACAACCAGTGTGGATTATGGCACCAGAAAAACCCATGAAGTATGAAGCAAGCATAAGATAGGAACACACCTTGGGAGACATGACAATATTATACAAGAGTGGATTGCAGATGGCCACATAGCGATCATAGGCCATTGATGTCAGGACATAACACTCAGAAATGACACAAAAACAAAACAAGTAGAACTGGGTCATGCATGCCACGTAGGAGATAAAATTTTTCTTTAGCATGAAGTTCATTAGCATTTTTGGCGTAATTACAGAAGAGTAACAAAAGTCTACAAAGGATAAGTTAAAAAGGAAAAAATACATAGGGGTGTGAAGGTGAGAATTCAGCACAATGAGAATAATTAAAGCCAAGTTCCCCAATGCTGTTATCATGTACATTACTAGAAAGAGCAGGAACAGGGGTATTTGGAGGTCAGGCTGGCCTGTTAACCCCAAGAGAATGAATTCAGTTACCACAGAGTAATTTGCCACAGCCATTTTTTAAAATAAGACATCCTGTGAAACAAAATTAAATGGTGCTATGTGAGGATCATGCAAGACTTACCACAGCTGTTTTACAGAGCTAAGAGCAGGACTGTCAAATCCTATGATGACTGCAGTAGAAGTCAAGAGAAAGGGAGATGGTAGATGCTCATAACAGCATTGCTCTAGTCTCATCTCACTATTTCTTTTTGTTTCATCTCTTCCCCAATACAAACAAACGCTCTAATGACCTGTTTTCACAATCCATCCAGACTGAACTCTGGTGAGCTAGGGCTATGAACACTGTTTCAGATGTAAAACAAAAGAACCAGAGTCTAGGAATGGTGAGGATTCTGCTACCATCACATTAGATTCCATGTGAGAACTGTACATGCAAAGTGAACTTGCTAATTAAACATCACAACACAGGTATCTACTGACTTTGAAAATGACTCTGCTTGTTGCCCAAGACATCCATGTCGAAACATCTCTCGAATTTTAGGACTTTGCCAAATGAGAAGAAAATGGCACAATTCTGGTCCTTGGACTGTGTATCACTATAACAAAACACATTTGGGGACATATTACATGAAATGCACTCTATGTGCAATCTCATTTATATTCACACAAAGAGAGAGTATGAAGCTGGCTGCTAGAATGCAGGAAGTGAAAATTAGATGATTTAGGTTAAAATGAAATAAAGTTCAATTATCTAGCATGATGAATTTCTAGACTTTCCATGTATTAACAAATGTTAGCTAGCCATGTTACATTGTATATTCAAATTTCTTAACATGATACAACTTAAAATAGTGTTCTCATGCAAAAGTTTCCCAATATCAAAGGAAGCAAGTGCCAATTAGCTTCATTTTAAAGTTATTTCACAATGAATCAAAGGAGCATATACCAATTAACTACATTGAAAAGTTATTTCTCAGTGAATTGAAAACAATAAATTATACATACATACATATTTATATACTTCAAAGGTTATATATATATATGTATATATATATATATATATATATATATATATATATATATATCTCAAGTTGTAAAGATCAAGAAAGTAATACGGCTATTTACAAAGCTTACCTATTCCTTATCATTGTTATTTACTGCTGAGGTCCTTAATGGAGAGTTTCGAGCTCTGCTAGATTGGTTCTTTTTATTCTAAGAGCTTGTGTCACAACAAATGCTCTAATTCTCCAAACTTGCTCATAGTTTTTAAAGGTAACCCTTAATCCACTAAATTATCAGAAGAAAATGAACATGTTGTCTATTATCATACCCACTGAGAAAATAGTCACTTCAAATGAGTTTAGTAAAATAATGCACTTGGCTACATGCAAAGTAGAAGCTTACTCGATATCTTCCCAGGATCAGACAGCTGATGTAAAGAGGGAATGAGCTGACAGCACTTTCATACTGTGCTCTGATGGGTAATTCAGATGTTGGGGATTTGAGTGGTGCACACATTTCTCTATGGGGATTTACATACTCTGTGCTTGAGCCAATTCTGAACCCTCATCTTCCAATCACTTCCATATCTTCAGGGACATCTATTATTGTTTTGGTTCTTGTTCACAGTCTCTAGTGATAATGGTACATACATGCCCCTAACTATTTGATGCAAAATATATCAATTAATATATTAACACAGTTCAGGTATTATCTCTTGCAACATTTCTCTCAAATCATATATTTTTTAAGCATATCCTCTGGAAGTGAATCTTAGTACTTCATACAGGCTAGGCAAGTACTCTGCCATCAAACTAATTTTCTCAGCCCTCAAAATCACTGTAATATATTGTGTATTTTTTTTAAAGTTTTACACTTTCCATAAATTCCTACTTGAATGTCCCTTTTACTCTCCTTAAACACAACGCATTAATGATTGGGTCAGCAATTTCTGCACCTGCTGTAGAGCAGAGTGAGGACTAAAAACTTGAAAGGTCTGTATTTTATTCCTCTCTCATACACTTCTTTTTTTGGATAAAATTCATACATTTATTTAATATCAAAAAATTAAGGTTACATCGTCTTGATTGCCAGTATATATATAATACATGTTAACATATAAATAATATAAAATTATACAAAATAAGAAAAAGAGAGTTTTAAAAGTTTCTGATTTACAACAAAGGAATTTCATATTTTATCATAAAGTAGTATCTTAATTTAATTTTGTTGCAGTAATAAAATATCATGAACAAAACACCTTAGGCAAGGAAGGGTTCATTTCACTATGATTCCAGCTTACAGAACATCACGGACAGGAAGTCAAGACAGACAGAGCATCACATACTCAGTGAAGATCAAAAACTCATTAAAATATACATGCTGAGAACTGTCCATTTTGACCATTTTCCCTGGGATTATGAGTGTCTTCAGGATGAAGGCAGTCTCTAGCACAGTATGTTTCTATGAAAACAATTCTTTTTAATTAGTAACTCATCTAATATCTTATTCACTTTCCTCTTGACTTTAATAATTGTAGTGAAGACACATCAAGGAAAAGCATTTTAGGCACCTTCAATAACTTCTTCAGCTCTTGCAGTGATACAGTGAGCTAGGTTTCATTATTACAAATGTATCAGTGAAGCAAAATATGGCAGGATAAAGTAACTGTCAAGATCAAATGCCTAGGGAACAGCAGAGACATGACCCGAAATCACATTTCCCAACTACAGAAAGCATTAGTTCGACATTACTACAGGGTAGTAATACACCAAAGCTCCCATCTCACATAAGGTATCATGTATACAGAGAATCTGTGAAGATATTCTGGACAAATTTCATCTCAAGAAAATTGAAACATTCTAAGTCCATTCACAGATCACATACTGAGGTGCTGTTAAGGTCTACAAAGGAGCAATGGCATCTCCTTAAATATTATGGGGGTTGTTGTGAAATGATTGGGTGCTTGGAACATCTTTAAATTTAGAAATGTAATTTCCAAGGACTCCATGATGCACTTTCTTAGGAGTTTTCACCCATGGTACATGGGACTTTTCAATGATGCTGCATGTTTGGGTTAACCCATGCTCCTGAACATAAAAACATCTCATTGATATATGTGCTGGTACAGGAGAACTGGAACAGAGGATAAAGATCACAGAAATAATGGTCCATGGTGTTTCTGTTGCAGGACAATCTCAGAACACATCCTATATGAATCATGGCATCAGAAAACACCACCAAATATGACCCAAGCATAAGATAGGAGCACACCTTAGGTGACATGACATTATACAAGAGTGGATTGCAGATAGCTACATAGCGATCATAGGCCATTGCTGTCAGCACGTAACATTCAAAAATGGCAAAAAAAAAAGTAGAGTTGGGTCATACATCCCATATAGGAGATAATGTTCTTCTCTAATTTGAAGTTCATCAGCATTTTGAGTGTAATCACAGAGGAATAACAGAGGTTAATGAAGGACAAGTTAAAGAGGAAAAAGTAGGGTCCTCTTTACTAGGTAACACACACACACATACACACACACACACACATACACACACACACACACACACACACACACACACACACACACATCATTTCTTTGTGTCTTTTGCATAGAGAGTGGATTTCTACCCAATCTACTGAGGGCACAGACTTCAGGCTCAGACAGAGCAGCCAAAACTTTCACCTTTCTCTCTGGTCTTCAAAACAAAAGTCACAACCTCTTTATCTCCTCTCTGGATCTCCAGCTACCAGAGTCAGATGCCAGTCTTTAGATATTAGACTGGACCCCTTTTTAACAAAGTATCAAGTAGACTCACTAAGGGTGCAGCCTGAGACTCATCCAAGTGTGTCCTCCAGGAGAGTGGGTCACCTGCCTTTGCAGCAGTGCCCCTGTCCTGTCCTATACTCACTCTGCATTTGCAACTTGGAACACTCAGCCTGCTCTCACCTTGGTCTGCATCCTGTCCTTGCTTGTGATAAACTCTGCAGAGCCCCCTGACACCCGGGTGATGCCTTTGATTAAACTGATGAAGGCTCCTTCTCCAATACCAAATGAGAAACATCTGCAACAGTGGAATAATGAACAGTAGAGATGGGTTCTCCATAGCAGAATTATCAGTTAACATGAGATAGTCAAAAAGTCATGAAGAGATAAGGTACTTACTTCAAAGTCAATCCAATCCTATCACATAGAAATCAGGTTTTATTTTTATAGGATGTAATAAATGCTAAAATAAGTGATAAAATTTATGTCACAAGTCTTTTATGAAGAAAGGTTTAGTTGCATTTTGTTAATGAAGATCTAGGGCTGAAAGAATTTGCAAAACCAGTTTTAAGTTCTATCTATCTATCTACAAAATTCCTTTAGTAAAGTATAAAAATACAAACTTGACAAATAAATGCCCTGATATCTTGGCTGATACACTCTGTATCTGTGGACTCTTCATTAATGTGAGTCATTGGTGCCTAGTCCAATGATCATCAGAGAGACTTCACCTAGGAACTGATGCAGAGACCCACAGGAAACATTAACCAGAGCTGGGGGAATCCTGCAGAAGGTGAGGGAGGAAGGATTGTAGGAGCCAGAGGGGTCAAAGACTGTAGTGATATATTGCATACCCCAATGTATTGTGTACCCTAATAAACTTATCTGGGGATCAGAGGACAGAACCAGCCACTAAATTAGGTATAGAGGCCAGACAGTGGTGGCACATACCCTTAATCCTATCACTAGGGAGACAGAGATCCCTGTGGATCTCTGTGAGTTCAAGGCCATACTGGGGACAGAGCCAGGCATAGTGGCACACACCTTTCATCCAAGCACTTGAGATCTCATGTCTTTGCTTGGGAAGCACACATGCCAGGAAGTAAGATGGCAGGGCAGAAAAAGTTATATAAGACTAAGGAAACAAAAACTCACTCTTGAGACTGAGGATTTCATAGAAGTAAGAACTTGTGGCTGGCTTGTTCTGTTTCTGTGATCTTTCAGCTTTCACCACAATATCTGGCTCTGGGTTTTTTATTAATAAGACCTTTTTAAGATGGGTGTTCCAGTCAGTTACTGACAAAAACCCAATGCCAGGAAACAGGTAACCACTTATGAGATATTGCTTAGAGAGGCCCAGAAAACAAGGTGAGGTATTGCCATTGCTCATGATTAGATACCAAAGAGAGATAAGACCGTAATGCTGAATCCACCACACAACTTGATTGTATGACATACAGAAATCAAGAGACACTGTAAAGGCTGCTGAGGGAGAAAAGGCATCAATGATCTTAACCAACAGTGAGCCCTACAAACTATTATACTATCTGCTGGACAGGATATACTCACTGATGCAATAATTACATAACTATTATGGGAGTACCATCCTAAAGTTTAAAGAAATATGGATTTATAGCTCTCAGTTGTATTCTCAAGGGTAAGCCCACCAGGATTCAATGGAGAGTTCCAATCCAATCATCATAGAGATGACCCTAATTAAACAAAATGGCTCACACTATAAAATAAAAACTTATAAACATGGGAAGGGAAGATTGATGGAGACGAGAGATAAGAAAGGGTGAGAGGAGATAATAACCAGAATGTACAATGTACATATATGAAATTGGCAAAGAACCAATATACAGAGACAGTAAAATCCTTTGAAAGGAAAAAACATACTATTTGCGTAGCTTGAATAGTAAGTATATTTAACAGGGCACATACAAAAGTAGTAATTACAAACAGAAACTCGGAGAATAGAAATTGAAATGGATCACTTGAGTCAGGGATGGTAGCCCGTGGCTGCAATCTCAGCACTCTAGAGGCAGAGGCAGGCAGAAGGACACCCACTGAGGCCAGCCTGGTCTAGTAAAGGAGTTCCAGACCAGTCAGGACTGCATAGGGAAGCCTATCTTAAAAAACAAAATAGAGAAAACAGTGTTGTTAGTGAAGATGTGAGCTACAGAGTGAGAAAATAGTCATCAATATATTCATATTCAAAACATAAAATCAAATATATCTCAGTAAAAAAAATCCCCTAGAGAAAATAATAACAGTAGTATAGAGATTTGAAGGAATATCAAAAAGGCCACTCTAATGGCTATTAAATATTAAAAGGTGTATGAAGTAGAGATACCAGGAAAAATAAAATTTAAATAAGACACTACATTATTATGTACTAATTGGCTAATACTGAAAAACACGAATGATCAATTTAATTAGAAAATAAAGCAATTGGAAACCATTTCTAAAGTTGATGTGAGTAAAATTAGTACAATCTGGCAAACTGCCATTCCACAGAAACTGGACAACTCTGTCTACTTAAAGAATGAGGCACTTGGGTAAATATGAAGACATAATTCAATATGTCCTTCAGCTTTAGAAAAATAAGGAACAATGACTTTGTAGCATCAATGTAGAGTGGAAAACAATTTTTAAATTTTAGAGAAAATAAGTGGTCAGCTAGTTAACTGGAAAATCCTTGAGTCACTCTGTCCCTTTAAAAACATGGGATGCCATGATACCATGTAGAACAAGTCAAACTCAGGTGTTCTAAAGTCTCCAAGAATCAATTATCAATTCAACAAAGAACTGAGAAACTCAAATATAAAACCCCTTGTTTTCTCCTTTTATGCTGTGTGCACAGGAGTAATGTGAATTGTTAGCATAAAAGAAAAACAAACAGAACAGAAGGAAAGGAAGGAAGTCAGGGTAGAAGTTAACAGAGAATAACACAGCAATATCAGTGTGTGCAAATTCTAGGCATCTTAACAATTGAATAGGGCACAATAGCTTAGCAGCTTCCAGTCTGACCTAAAAGATACAGACAAGATTTCTGACAGAGGTAAATCTCTTCAAATCTTTTTGAAGAGTAATCTTCATGGGAGCATAATCACCTGGGTCACTGATTACATCTTCAATTGGACCATTAGGGGTAAATGATGCTCATATGCATAATGTTTAAGATGACAAATTTCATGAGCAAGGTACTCAGGAAAGTTCCCCTAGAAAACTGGGTCAAAACATTATAAATGTGAACCAGATCCAGATCTTGAGACATACATCTTATGCAAGAGTAGTGTGTTTTGCATGTGTAAAGTAGATTTCTTCCCACTCTAGGATACAGATGGCTATCATGACACTAGCACTCTTCTGGGAATGGATGTCCACACTGTTTAGAACAAGGTCATGGAGATATCAGCACTCCTTGTGTAGTGTCTAATAGTTCTTTCAAACCAATTCATGGGATTTCAGTTTCATAAGTCAGAACTTCCTTGTTTATATAAGTGAGCAATTTTACTTCTTAGTCACAGTTTCATCTTCTGAAGTATCAAAGTAGTAAGTACTACTATAGAGTTATTGTAAGGTAAATGATACAATATGCTTACACCATTCAGGGTAAGGCTCTCATACTGGGCTGTTAATTATAATTTTCTACATTTTTCTCCTTTTAAATTTTGTGTAATTATTCATTCTAAGTTTAACATATCAGTTAGGTCATGTACTGCTCTGCTTCATGATCACATTAAAGGATTTTAGTGAGCCAAACCGCCTCTAAGCTTTCTTTGTGTTTCTGAAGGATATGAGAATAGGAAGTCATCTAGAAAAGTACGTGCCCTGGGAAACAGGAACTAGGAATCACAGATGGAAGGAATTACCAAGACTGAGATGTGACCAACTATGTCCCATGAATGCCTGCAAGCTTGCTTACAGAAAAGAGATGAGAAAACATTCATGAAACCAAGAAGATGTCACAGAAAGGAAGAAATTGAGTCCTCAGTTATTACATATTAAGTTGCAGCATCTTGAACTTCTATATCATGGATTAAAATATTCTTAACTGAAGACCAAATCTGAGCTTGAATACTTCATGAAAACACAAACAGGAGTTCAAGAAGTCAACAACAAAGACAGAGAACATAGAACTACAGGGGATATGAAGCAGTTACAAGAAACCCAAGGAAACTGGGATTCCCTTCAGTGACCTCAGAGAGGAGTGGTCAAATAGTGGGGGAAGACTATAAAGTCCCTACTTGTTGTTCAGTGTGAATTCACCTTTGTCAAATATTGATAATGTGATATTATTAGGAGGTTTGTATAGAAACCCAGGTTTGTGGTAATGTCTTCACAGTACTTCAATTACAGCAACATAAGCCCAAGCCCAGATGTCACACTGTGAATACCTTTGGCCCCCAAGGAGCTTCCATATATTCAACCTGGAAATGAAGAGTTGCAGCACCCTTTTTGGGTTGTGTGATCATCTCTGCAACTCAGTGCAGAATGGGTCAGAAAAGCCAAAGAAAGCAAAACACCCATGTGGGCTGTGCCAGCTTTAATAAAAGTTAAGTACACTTATAAGGAAGTGTTTTAAATGACAAAGATGTAGATAAGAAACAAAAGTCACCAAGAAGCTCACCTTACTTTAAGGAAAAATTAAAGAAGCTACAAAAAAAGAGTTTGAGGTAGATTCTTATGATTGTTTTGAAGTTCAATTTCTACAGGACACAGGAGACCTAAAATTAATTCTGTATTAAACTTGGCTACTCCTATTTGTCATAAGACAAAAAAATAAAGAAGTGGCAGCAAGATGACATCCAAATGTGATGAGTTAATGAATAAAACATATTTTCTTAAAGTGTCATTATTATTCATCTATTTCAAATTTTGCTTAGATTATAGTACAGTTATTTTCCTAATCCAACTCTTCTTTTATAGTGCTGTTAATAGGAATTATAACATCTTTTTCCTTCACATTATTTGAAGATCTTCTTTCTAAATTCTTCCAATTTGTTAATGTACATTTTTTAATAATGTCATTATAAAGCATCATGTAACTAATGACACAAATTGTGACTCTATTAAATTTTAATTAATAATATTTGATAATATGTTAATATCATCATATCATATAAATATTTTGATTTATTTCAGGGGAAATATTGTAAAAATTTAGAATTGCCAAAAGGAGTATTTAATATTTGCAGGCCAAATACTTTCAAAACAATCGAAACAAATTGATTTGCTTCACCTTTTTCTGACAATGTAAAACTCACCACAGCATGTAAAGCATGAGTCTTCATCAGATTTGGATACTACTGATCCCGTGAAAGGAGTAGTCACAGAACCATTTTTTTAATTTAACATTTTGTAAAGACCAATCATTGTTGTATGTTGATAATGAGCTGCATATTTTATTATAAATTATTTGAACACACTTTTTCTTCTAATTATCTGTTAATCTATGTAAATTAGCCTATAAGACAAAAAAGAAACACCTGATTACCAATAAAGCCTAATCATTTTTCCATGTGGAAGTGAAAAGTCAATATTTCAATGGCCATATACTGATCTTGGATAGAGGGTAGAAAATCAAGGATAATTGGGAGTTATATCTTACAAAGGGACCATAGTGGGAGATAGAACATACCTGGCTTCATGTCTGGTATCCCCATCTCCACAGCTACACTGGGGCTGTGCACTTCATTGTAGCAAACCAGGAGTTCCACATCCCGGTCAAACTTATGTCCTTCAGCCAAGGAAACCTGTGTAGGAGACCAGCAAATTAGCCATGTTAGAACTGCCATTGATTGGTTCTTGAGATAAGGTCAGAGTTCAGTGTTTCAGGCTTCTCACTTCAGGAGCACAATCAGAAGGACAGGAAAACTGGTTGAGAAAGAGTCTACACTTTCCCCAGAGTAGGGAGGAAGCATGGCCAGAAAAAGCAAAGTAGATGTGGGAAGGTTGAGTGAGGATCAAGTCAACAATGAAGACAGAGGGGGGTGACAATAGTGTTCTCTTACTACTCACCTGATCAGAAGTCTTGTCATCTGCAAGGTACTGAGTAGGAATCAAGGAGCAGTTAGATTGGATCCTCTCAATGCCATGCAGGGAACTGATGGTGGCAACCACGCTGAGAGTGTAGGGCAGGTAATCCAAAGGTACTATGGGGGTCTCTGTATTCAAGTAACTATTTGTTGAGTGCTCTACAAAGAAAAAGTTCATTTATTAACTTTCCATATCAACAATTTCCAACACAACCATAATTTAGTGTATTTCCTCAATCTTTCTGCCACTGGTTTTCAAAGGAAGGAATTACTTACCAGAGAGCTGATATCTTGGATTCAAGATTGCTGGGAGTACATATGTAGGTAATTTGCAAGACAAGGGTCTGTCCAAAGGAATTATTGATCAATGAACATGGATCTCAGTGTTCATGTTGACAAATTTATTATTATTTAGATGGAGTCATTCTATATCCAGACCATTTATTATTTTTCAAAAATAATTTATTTTTATGTTACATATTACAGTGTCTGCATGTATATATATATATATATATATATATATATTTGTATATTTCATGCAAGCATATACTCTTACACATAACAAATACATACAGCAGAGGCCAGAAGAGAATGTTCTTGGACTAGAGTTACAAATGGTTCTGAGCTGCCATGTGGGACCTGGGACTTGTACTCTGGTCATCCATAAGAGAAGGCAGAGCTCTTAAAGACTGAGCTACCTCTTAAGCCCCTATTCCCAGATCTTCCCATGAATACCTGTGTGATTCAAGTGGCATCATATATTACATTACTCCTACTTAGTCACTTTTCTTTAATAGTTGGTATTGAAACTATTTACTGTTTTTTTTAATATTTATTTTCAAGGTATTGCCACGTGACTCATTACTGGTCCAAGGTAGACAGTAAATAAGTGACTGTGGAATACTTAGTTCTAAATGACCATCTATATCATCCAATCTGCCCCACCAACACTTATCACAGTGTTACCATTGCTCATAGAACAGAAAGAGGTGGAAGAAATTTTCTAAGAACCAGAAGTCAGGTAGAACTACCATAAGTCAGTGTCTTCTGTCCATGACAAAGCCATAGTACTCATGAACTCAAAGCAGGTGTTGTTACCTACACAAAACATGCACAATCAAGCCAATCATGAATTACAGTTTTGTCCAAATCTTGCATGTAATATGAAGAAAGATAGATTGATTTTACTAGGTGATGATTTACGTGATTATTTTATCCACAGAGTCTACAGATTGGGCTAACACCAATCATGGTCCTAATAACCCTGGAAGCTACTCTGGGCCTTTCTAAACCTGACTGTGTGTTAGCTTGCCTCATTCTCCTTTGGTAGAGTACAGAGTACCTTCCAGTACCAAGAACACTAATTAGTGGAGGTGAGGGCTCTAGTGTCCCTTAATTTTGGTTGACTCCTACTGAATTTAACCAGGGTGGCCTGTGTGACCATAGATTTGGAAATAGTCATTGGAGTCTGGTGAGCTCCTCAGTGGGTATGAAACTGAATGAAGTGCCTGCCTTTCTACTGCAATCCATCAGAAGCTAATAGTGTAATGGAAAGAGATGCAAAATTGATGGATAGCTTAGCCTTGTGAAGGCCTAAAGCAGGTATCAAAAGCTTCTATGAATTATAATTTCATTAGCTGTGCTCCGCACAGAATACAGCATTTTATAGTCCCACTTCATATCTTCTGGCTCTTACATGCTTACTGCCTCTTTTTTTCCCCAATGGTCCCTAAGGCTTAGAAGAGATGATGATGTCAATGCTCTGTTTAGGATTAAGCAATCTACTGTCACTGATTTGAAGCACTTTGAGCAGCCATGTGTCTCTACATTCACTGTCATTCATTATAAACAGCCTTTTCCTATTAAAGCTGGGATTATTAACACATGCCAATGGTGTAAGCTGAAAACTTTGTAAGTCAGCTTGGCAGCATGATCATTAAGCTAAACAGAAGTAAGTTTTTCTCTAGATCCTAACATCCTCTTATCATAGGTTTTGTAATTATGTACAGTATAGTACATCATTTGCCTCTTGTGGAGTGGAACTCAAAAACAATGAAAGATTATTGGTTACCCCTGTAACTATGGCAAAAGTGGGCACATCTTGCCTGTCAGTAGATACTGGACTTTTATGTGCTTGGTTATTTACGTAAGAGTTGTGGTTAAAAAATACTTAACAGCCAGCCTGTGGTAGCACATGCCTTTAATTCCAGCACTCAGGAAGCAGAAACAGGCAGATCTCTGTGAGTTCAAGGCCAGCCTGGACTAGAGTGAGATCCCGGACAGGTACAAAATTACACAGAGAAACCCTGTCTCAAAAAACAAAAAAAAAAACAACTTAACTAACTGCAGGAATGGTATTGTAAAGCAGACCTTCAGAATGTGTTCATCTTCCAGTCTTCTATAATTCAACATTATACCTGATGATTGACAATCTCTCATTTTCCCCTCCACTCTGACCAGTGACCACACTGCTACTGTTCAAATCCTCTTCTTCTTCCTCCTTGCCCTCCTCCTCCATCTCCCCTTTTTCTCTTTTCCTCTTTCTCCCTCCTGCTCATTTCTTTTATTAGTATTATTTAAGTAGAAATCGGTTATTGAATATGCACAGAACCCAAAACTGCCTTGGAGTGTGTAGTCTATTGTCCTTTGTAAAGTTCAGCTTTAACATTCTTTTTAATCATACAGGAAGTGATGCAACATGGGTTGTGGTTTTATTTTCATGATTTATGCATAACTCTTGATAATGCCAATAAATGGCCACTTTGTTGGCTTTTACGTTTAACATATTACCAATTTTAATTTTAATATTTAAGAATTAAATTTCTATAAAATAAGATTCCATTATGCCACAGTAGCTTAATTCAATGAATGTTAATGTCTCATTTTGCATCAGAAGCCTCTATGGAGTGTCTGTGACCACCTTCAAGCCTTATCTTTGATTCCTCCAAACTCAAGAGTGAACTCTTTATACTTTGCCTGTTGTCTTCTTTGTTTCTCAGAAAATTAAAAACAAAAACAAAAACAAACCAAAACAAAACAGGGAGATTTTATAAGAACTCTCTAAAGCTACAGGAAAGTAATCACATGTCATTTTCTCTGACCCATCTTTCCTTTAAAGTATTACATACATGCTTCATGGTTAGAAAATTTCATTATGGAAATGGAGTATATCTCTGGCTGTAGCTCTCAACTCCAAAGGAATACATATTACATGTATTTCTCATTTGTGGCATTAGTCATGTGGATACTAGAGGTAAATTACTTTATATAAATTTTCAATGTGTGGATAATATTTTAGGGGTGATAAGTCATCAAGTTTTATTCATCATTGTCAAAAACATTTCCTTTCTATGGATCCATGTGTTTTTAACATGAAAACAGGATTTTGTTCAGCTTTTACTCAACTTTCTAGCTAACCTCCAATGTAGTGTCCTCTCTACAATTTTTTTGTCTGACCCACTGAGTTCAATTTGTGTTGACAGTAAACTCAAGGGTGTGTGGTCATCTACTGGAACTTGATCAACATTCTGGTGGTCACACTCTTATAGAAAACTAATTCTACCTTTCCTAGAAGCTCTCATCTGTCAGTAGTTCCTCAAATAGGAGTCAGGGCTCATGATCCCCTCCCTCATCCTTCTGGAAAGTTCCCTGCTTTGATCTCCTGCAGGCACTGTGCAGACAACCATAGTTGCTGTGAGTTCCTGGGTGCAGAGGTTCTGCCATGTCTATAAACACTTTTCCCCCAGTCTTTCCTTTGTCTGCCTCTTAGAATCTTTTTACACCCTCTTCCATGATGGTCCCTGAGCTTTGGGGGAGACATTGTGATACAGATTTCCATTTGTACTGGAGAACTCCACAGACCTTTATTCTCTACACTTGAACAGTTGTGAGTTTCTGTGTTAACTGCCTTCTGCTTTGCAAGGAAACATCTCTGATGAAAACGGAGAACTGCAACTAATCTATAGGTAAAGAGTTAGGAACTTATACAGCAGTTTGATATTTTGTCTATTTAGCACAATAATAGTAGAGGATTCACTGCTGGGGCCTGTGGGGTTCCCAACCATGTGTTTTAGCCTATATTTGCCATAGTAGGAATGTGTTTTCTCCTGTGTAACAGGGCTTAACTCTGACCAGAAAGTAGAGTTGTTTATGTCATAACATTCTTGCATCCATGGCATATATGGACAGATTTCCATGCGAATTATAGTTCACTGCTAATCAATATTACTGGTGGCCTTTCTCTGGGCTTGCTAGTTTTTTGTCAACTTGACACAAGTCAGAATCATGTGAGAAGGAACTTCATTTGAGAAAATGCCCTCCCCAGCTTTGCTTTTAAGTAAAACTAGCATAAATTTTATTGATTGGCAATTGATTTGAAAGGGTGTAGCTCACTGTGTGTGATGTTACAGGTATGCTAGTAGTTCTGGGAAATATAAAAATACAGGCTTTGCAAGCCATAGGAAGAATGCCTGTAAGTCACATTCTTCCATAGCCTCTGCTCTAGTTCCTGTCTCCAAGATCCTGCCCAGACTTCCCTAGATGGTGGACTTATAATCTGTAAATTGAAACAAGCTTTTGATCATGGTGTTTAGCACAATAAAAACCCTAGCTAGTACACTCCACAACCCACCTACACAGTACATCTTATGTACTGTAAAAGCTAGTGTGTAGGAGGAAGGCTTGAGGGTTAGAATTGAGTTTATTTCTCTGTGTCCTGGGACCAAAGTGTGTGTTGTCTTCAGCAGTAGAGTCGTACCATCAAGTTCTGTGGGCAACCAAGAGCAAGTCCAATACCCTGTATTATTAGAGCCTGTTTTTTTTTAATTTTATTTTATAATACAATTCGGTTCTACATATCAGCCACGGATTCCCTTGTTCTCCCCCCTCCCGCCCCTCTCCCCTTCCACCCAGCCCACCCTCCATTCCCACCTCCTCCAGGGCAAAGCCTTCCCTGAGGACTGAGATCAACCTGGTAGACTCAGTCCAGGCAGGTCCAGTCCCCTCCTCCCAGGTTGAGCCAAGTGACCCTGCATAAACTCCAGGTTTCAAACAGCCAACTCATGCAATGAGCACAGGACCCAATCCCACTGCCTGGGTGCCTCCCAAACAGATCAAGCCAATCAACTGTCTCACTCATTCAGAGGGCCTGATCCAGTTGGTGACCCCTCAGCCATTGGTTCATAGTTCATGTGTTTCCATTTGTTTGGCTATTTGTCCCTGTGCTTTATCCAACCATGGTTTCAATAATTCTCGCTCATATAAACCTTCCTCTTTCTCGCTAATTAGACTCCTGTAGCTCCACCCGGGGCCTAGCCATGGATCTCTGCATCCAGATCCCTCAGTCATTGGATGGGATTTCTAGCACAACAATTAGGGTGTTTGGCCATCCCATCACCAGAGCAGGTCAGTTCGGGCTGTCTCTTGACCATTGCCAGCAGTCTATTGCAGGGGAATCTTTGTGGATTTCTGTGGGCCTCTCTAGCACTTTGCTTCTTCCTATTCTCATGTGGTCTTCATTTATCATGGTCTTTTATTCCTTGTTCTCCCTCTCTGTTCTTGATCCAGCTGGGATCTTCCGCTCCCCCAAGCTTTCTTTCCCTCGACCCTTGCCCTTCATTACCCCCACTCAAGTCCAGGCTGTTCATGTAGATCTCATCCAATTCTCCGTCACTGGGCGATCCCCTTGTCTTTCTTGGGGTCCTGTTTTCCAGATAGCCTCCCTGGTGATGTGAGTAGCAGTCCATTCATCCTTGTTCCATATATAGTATCCTCCTATGAGTGAGGACATACCATGTTTGTCTTTCTGAGCGACAGCCTACAGAATGGGAAAAGGTCTTCACCAACCCCAAATCTGACAGAGGACTGATATCCAGAATACATAAGGAACTCAAGAAATTAGACATCAAAATGCCCAACAGTCCAATTAAGAAATGTGCTATAGAACTAAACAGAGAATTCTCAACAGAGGAAACTCAAATGGCTGAAAGACATTTAAGGAATTGCTCAACATCCCTAATCATCAGGGAAATGCAAATCAAAACAATTCTGAGATACCACCTTAGGCCTGTCAGAATGGCTAAGATCAAAAACACTGAAGAGAGCTTATGCTGGAGAGGATGTGGAGCTAGGGGAACTCTCCTCCACTGCTGGTGGGAATGCAAGCTTGTACAACCACTTTGGAAATCAA
Source organism: Peromyscus eremicus (assembly GCF_949786415.1). Lineage (NCBI taxonomy): Eukaryota > Metazoa > Chordata > Mammalia > Rodentia > Cricetidae > Peromyscus > Peromyscus eremicus. Next base: position 33,573,622 of record NC_081422.1, on the reverse strand, counting down.
TACGGCGCTTTTTTAGATAATTGGGAATCAATCTCCCCCAAGATCCAGCTATACCACTCTTGGGCATATACCCAAGGAATGCTCAATCATACCACAAGAGCACTTGCTCAGCTATGTTCATATCAGCATTGTTTGTAATAGCCAAAACCTGGAAACAACCTAGATGCCCTTCAACTGAAGAATGGATAAATAAAATGTGGTACATATACACAATGGTATACTACTCAGCAGAGAAAAACAATGACATCATGAGGTTTGCAGGCAAATGGATGGATCTAGAAAAAATCATCCTGAGTGAGGTAACCCAGACTCAAAAAGACAAATATGGTATGTAGCCTGTGTTTTAAGTATAGATTCAAATCATTGTGGTTTTTTTGTGTTCAGTTTCATATTTTGTACAGCAACATTGGTTTTAGGAATCTTATTTAAGGATTACTAAATCAAATATTGTGATGATTTACTCTTTTGCTTTCTCACACTTTCTCTGGCTTTAGCTTTTAAATTTAGTTCTAGGATTCATCTTGAACTGTTTTTGGTGTTTATATGAGATAGGCTTTACATATTATTTACAAGTATGTATCTAATTGTCCTTCTATTTGATGCATAAAGTGTGTATCCATTGATTTTTGAAAAAAATGTTTATACCAATCTAATTCTACAAAGAAGTAAGGTAATTTTTAGGAGGCTGGTTATGCTCCATTAATCTGTATACCTGTATTAATGCTGATACTACTCAATCTTGATCACTGTAACATTGGGTTAAGTTTCAAGTAGAGAAATGTGAAACTTTAAAGTTCATTACTGTCATATAAGCTTCTTCTGATTATTCTGGGCCCCACATATATTTATGGGGAATTTATGCTTCAGAGATCAATAACTAGAAAAACAGAATTTGAATTTTGATAGGGATCGGACTCAATTTGAAGCTCAATTTAGGAAGTATGACAAGTTTTATAATGTTTAATCTTTTGACTCATAAACATGAGATATTTCCATTTATGTGATTCTTTACTCTCTTTCAGTAATACTTGATAATTCTAAATGTGAGGTCTTATAATACTTTCAAATTATTAATAAATATTTAATCACTTTTCATAATTTTTAAATGCATTGCATGATTATTGAGTTTTCATATTGATCTTATTGACATTTACAACTAGTTGTAATTATTTTTCAATAGATTAGTTGGAATTTCTATATACAAGATTATGACATATAGTAGAAACACGATTCTTTCTTGTTTTACAGTTAGATATATTGTAGATGGACATTTCTGTTCTGCTAACAACTCCCAAATACCCAGCAGCTACTTCGCAAATTACCGCACAGAAGATTACTAAGTTCTACAGTCTAATGACTTTGGCTCATCGTATTCCTTTTATCATCCCTCAAAATTCCATATTTGTGTATCTATTCACATTAAGTTGTTTATGTTATGTGATAAATGTATGAAGTATCAAATGCCGTTTAAGAAAAAAAAAACAGGAAATCATGTTTGAATGATTAAAAAACAAGAGAGAGTATATTGTATCAGGAGGTATTTTGTATATTATATCTAGGATTTAATTTTTGAATTTAGCATTTTATTCATAGACAATAATAGTATTAAGTATGATTAAATAAAATGTGCCAAGCATAAACAGTATGCATAATATATTAATAACTAGTAAGGCCTACTAGAAAGGTGCCTATTATTTGGGATGGAGCAGTCCCTCGAATCACAATGACTCTGAGTTCATTTCTATTCCTGTCTTTATTCCAGAAGCCTTGCCACCTAGGAAAGTCTTCTTGACTCTACCTCCTTTCCAGCATTTCAGGGACCAATGCATGTCCCACCATACCTGGTTCTAGTCAAGCCCACCACTACATCATCACACAGACCGTAGTAATGATGTTTCTTCTCAGTGTTAACGGATGATTTAAAACTGAGCCTTGTATTGGATCACATGTCTAATTCTAAGCTATAGTCATTATTAATGAGCAATGCATACCATGATTTATTCTATTATGGCCTTATCCTTTAAAATTTAAGGGGTAGATTTAAGAAATTTGAAAAAATGGTCATCTTAATGTAGGTGAAAGTCTCGCATCTGACAATTTAAAATGAGCCAAAGTAAATTTAGTTTAAAACTTTATTGCAACTTTTATCTGAAAATTATGCCAATTAATTTTGCATAAAACATTCAATGTAATTTACTTTCTAAAGTAGTGTGAAAATAACTTCTATAAGACATATATTTTCATTGATTCTCAATGTTGTTTTTCCAGTTTTCAAAGTGTTAAAATATGACCTTCCCTCCTTAGTCTTCTGAGAAATTCCTCATGAGTCCATGATAGCATTTCTTACCACTTGCAATGAGATGTATAAATACTAATAGACATGATAAGCCTTATGCTCAATTAAATAAGTCAGCCTCTAATGTAAAGTAAAAGTACAATTTTTGTTACCATTCTCATGAGATGTCTAAAATATGAAATCTTATGGTTAAAAACAGAACAGTGGTTCCAAGCCAAGGGAGTGGGGAATATGGAGTGCTTCCATGAATACAGAGTTATAACTGAGAATATAAATAAATGTAGTCTAGGTGTCTGTTGTATGACATAATACCTATGGTTAAGAATACAGTGTGCTATTGATAAGGATTTTTCTTATCACAAATGAGAAAGCAGAAAAACCAAAAGAAAGTAACAAAAGCAATCGGATAACCTATGTAGAGGATGGATAGGTTCATTATGGCAATTGTTCCATTTATTTTATTTATTAATTTATTTTTTTTGAGACAGAGTTTCTCTGTGTAGCCATGGCTGTCCTAGAACTCACTCTGTAGACCAAGATGGCCATGAACTCACAGAGATCCACTTGCCTCTGTGTCCTGAGTGCTGGCACTAAAGGCATGCACCACCACTGCCCTGCTTGCTTTTGTTATTTGAAGAAACACATTTAGATAAATGATCTGAGGTGTTTCTGTGTTGTCAATCCCCAGATTCATGAGCGTTAATTGCTACACTTGTTATTTCCTACTACTGATATATTTATTCTGTAAATATACTTGTTGCAGCTTGACCACTGGAAATCCCCCTCTATCAAATTTATCTCCCTTTTACTTACTCATTTTGTTTCAGCATTTTTATGTTTTCTGTCACAAAAACATGATTCACACATGTCGGGTAGTTTTTTGTTGTTGTTTGTTTGTTTGTTTTTCTTATCTTTTCTTTTTTCAAAACAGAGTTTCTCTATGTAAAAGCCCAGAATGTCCTGTTATTCACTCTGTAGACCAGGCTGGCCTCAAACTCACAGAGATCTGTCCACCACTCTCCCAAGTGCTGGGATTAGAGGCATGTGCCAGGACTACCTGACATGTTAAACAGTTTTGGCCAGACCTAATATTATCCATTTCTTCAGGCTGCTCTGGTTATTTTTACTGAAGAATGAAGGCAGTTTCCTCACTGTTACTTTGGTCCATTGGTTTTACTTCACTGAGCAGTTAAAGTAGAAAGTATGTGTATGTGTTCACCTTCTATAAAAACACATTTTAAATCATGTCAATAATTTATGTACGTTTATAGTAAACTAAACACCATCAATACAAGCATTCTCTACTCTTATTTACTACCATATAGTTTACTTCACAGAACCCCATTGCTTGTCCTTAACTCTCCAATTCAAGAAAACTAGTTACCATCGTTCACTGTGCATTATTTTCTTGGTGAATCCATAGTCTCTGGATATAGTGCATGCAGAATTTTTATCCTGCACCATTCGGAAAGCAACTCCAGTAGTAATTCATTATGTAGCCTAAAATAATTACAAAAGCTCATAATATGTTTTTCCCTGAATTTCCATTTAGTTCCAGATTTACTTACATCATCATGTTGTTCTCCTGACCTTTCACTGACATCCTTTAGGAAACCTTGAAATCAATATACAGACATGAAAGGAACAACATTTAATGATAATTAAAAATCATTATTTACCCAAGGCTTAGATTAGCAGAAAAATATTGACCTGGCTTCACATATTTTAGAAATAATTTTTAGTTTGAAAGTCAGTGTCATATATGTGTCATACATGTCCACCAGGGCTCAGCTTCTAGCCTTAACCTAAAGATCACTACTATTTCAAAACAGAGAGAATTACACACCAGGGAGAATGTCACATGGGAAATAGAATAGGAAATTTTAATTGCTTTTAGCTCACCCCTCCTTAACTCTACACAGCTCACACTAATGATAAGAAATCTTGGGAGAATATATATATATATATATATATATATATATATATGTGCTATAATGATATATATTTATTTATGACACCAAGAATTTATCAGAACTACCTTAACTTCATTCCAATAAGTGGTTTGTAAAGTTAGGACATGAATTATGTCACTTGATTCATAATATATGAATTACATAGAACTTGAAATCTATGTCCTGATCCACTGAATAGAAGAGAGTGGGAGGTTTTATATTGAACTATCATCACCTACTACAAAACTGTTTCATGTCAAAGTCCGTGGCTCTAAATCTCACACAGAACTGGGACAGGAGTTTCCAAGTAGAGAAAAGGTGAGCAACAGAATTCAGTTTCTTCTAGAACCGTTCCACATTGGAATGAGACAGATTTTCTAAGATCCAGTATCTACACACTATAGGAAAGTAGCTCAAAATAGTCACTCATATTTTGAGGAGACATAGCAGAAGGCAGGAAAAGATATGTTTAACTTTTAATAGTTAAATTGGTTTTGATGTTAACACAAAGTTTATCTAATTGGCTGTACTATGTCCTCTGAGGCAACATAATAAATGCAATCCCCTTTTGTGCTACTGGTCAGGTATATACTAGGTATAACTAACTTTAATATAAACAATCAATTTGCCTGGATAGATTTAACATATAATGCTCTATCCAAAATGCACCACCAAATTAGCACAAGACACCAAGGAACTCTATATCTCTTATTCTTACCTCTTCCTTCATACACACACCTTGTTTGCATCAATCAAACATTTAAATGCTTTGTATGTTTTGATGACTTTTATAGAACTACATATTTTGAACATGAAAACCATAATTTTAACACTTGACTTTGAATATCAGGCAACCAGGCAGTCTCCCTCCCTCTTTCCTTGCAGACTGTAGTAGTCTGAGGAACAGGGACTCTGTGTTATGCTTCTCTCTATACCCCACACCAGAAACATAATTTCTGTTTATTACTTTTGAATGGTTTTTACTGTAAGTTTACATTCTTGTCCAAACTATCCCTTTGAAGCAGTATCATCCTGCATGTATTTATTATTTTCTATAAATTTTAAAATACTTTTGTATATGATCATCAGCTAACTTCTTGATATAATGCTTTTTTTTAAAAAATAAGCTTCTAACTCTAGGACAATTTTTAAATGCTCGCTGGGTCAACATAACTATGAGATATTTTTCTCCATATTTATTCCAAAAACATGAGTGTGTAATGCACATAGGATGATTATAAAATTGAGCAAAGATTTTGTTAATGAAATGCAGAACTGTTTAAATACTTTCTAAGAATCTGTTAAAAATAAAATTTTATAGTCTAATTATAGTTTAGTGACTTCATGGGTGTTATTGTGTGGCATTACTAACTTCTTTTAAAAGAACACAATATTTTTTATTTTCCAACGGAAATTTTACAATTGAAATCAACATAGACAAACTTGGAATACATTTTACAAACCGAACTAAGCCAAAAACAAAAAAGAAAAGCACTGAATTATTCTACTTAAATATTTTTTTATTTTTTTATTTTATTTTTTTTTTGGTTTTTCGAGACAGGGTTTCTCTGTGTAGCTTTGCACCTTTTCCTGGAACTCACTTGGTAGCCCAGGCTGGCCTCGAACTCACAGAGATCCGCCTGGCTCTGCCTCCCGAGTGCTGGGATTAAAGGCGTGCGCCACCACCGCCCGGCTACTTAAATATTTTAAGTATTACAGTAAAATTCTTAGAAAAACATATCTTCACATGTAAAGGAAGGCAGAACGATAGGAAGAATTGATCAATATAAAAACTTATGTTGGAAAGGTAAATTATCAATACATTCTGTGCAAGGCTGTGCCTGTCATTAATAACTATGCAATGTACAATCAAAACTTAAAAGAGTAGGTCTCAAATTAAGCATTGTAAACGGACATAAACTGTAACAGTACACAATGAGCCATTGGGAGATGTCATGTATATTCTTTACCTTGATTATTGTGGTGTCACGACTGTTTGAATATGTACGATCTGAACAAATTGTCCATAATAAATGTTTAAAATTTGCTGTATGTCATTTCTGCTTCAGGAGCACTAATGGACAAGCAAAACTGGAGACTCACTCATCTGTAAGACTTACCAGGCAAAGCAATAGTTCTCAACCTGTGGGTCACAGCTCCTTTGCCAAACCTCGAACTCCAAAAATATTTACATCATGATTTATAACAGTAGCAAAATTACAGTTATGAAGTATCAATGAAAATAATTTTATGATTGTGGGTCACCATAACATGAGGAACTCTATTAAAGGGTTGTAATATTAGGAAGTTTGAGAAACACTGAGATAAAGGGAGGCTAACACAGCTGATATATGGGTGGGTGTTTGGAATTTTCCACCAAGGTCAAAGGCATGCAACCATGAAGGTGCTGTTAGAGGAGCAGGAAGCAGAAGAACTTAAAAGAACATGCCAGACTTGAAGGCAGTTAGTCAGTTTGGATCAGCTAGACACCCAATGAGTGAAGACAACTGTTGATGTTGACTGTGTGATGAGGAGTGCTCCAATACTGAGAAAACCTGAATATTTGGTATAAATAAAGCAGTACTCACCAGGTAGACAATAGATGGGAAGGGCTTCCGGGCATGTAGTAATCCAGCCATCTGTGTTGGAATCTTTCTATTTCAGTCATCTAATTCGGGTTAAACTTTTATAACACATAAATTATGGTATAGCATATTATGAAATATATTATAAAATATGAATTCTTCAATATAATCCAGTGTTTTTAATATATACATTGAATTACACAACCTTCATCATATCCTATTGTAGAACATTTTAATTTCCATCCTAAATTTAACTCTGTTACTATGAGCAGTCATGTTAGTACCGTCTTTCCCATCCTATAATATCTCGAAGACATTAAACTGCTTATGTCGGTATGAATGACCTGTTCTTGATACATCATATCAAGGGCTCCTGGCAATCTGTTGCCTTCCATTCTTGGTTCCTTTCACTTACAGTGTTTCAGGCTCTTTAAAGACATGATCTATGATCTACTCAGGGACTTTAAGTCTCTTTATTGAATAACAGTGTTCCATTTTATGGAAAAGATTTACCTTGTCTCTCCATTCACCAGTGATGAACAGTTGGTGTTTTTTTTTTCAACCTTGTGATGTCACAAGCACTTTCAATTAACCACTCTGTGCAGATTTTTGTGTGAATGAATGTTTTCAGTTCTTGTGGTATATCACTAGATTAAAATGTCCGGGCTACAAGATAACTCCATAGTTTTTATTTTGAAGTATTTTAAATTGTTTACCAGGCTGTACTATTTGAAAACCCTATCCAAACATATGAGGATTCCAATTTCTTTACATCCTTATAATACTTACAGCATTCATTGCAATCATCCTGAACACTGTGAAACGTTATTTCACTGTAACTGTGATTTGAATTTCCTTAATAGTGAATTATAAAGCATATTGTTTCCAATGCTTACTGGCTTCATGTGCATTTCCAATAGAAGAATGGCTGTTCCCTTCTTCTGGCTATTATTAATTGCATCATTTGATCTTTATTTGTTAAACTGCATTAGTTTTTATGTACACTATCTAAAATTTCTTCCATGGATATCATACTTTAGACTTTTTCCATCCTGTATGCCTTGTTATCAGTCTTTATATAGTGCTCCCTTTACAAATTCTGTATGACAGCCTTTGATTTTAGCAACTTATTTAAGAAATATAAGCAATTCCAAATTTGTAAAACTTTGTTTCTGCTTTCCCTCAATATCAACATAGTTTCATCTGTTATATTTACTTCCAATGGCCCATTTTGAATTAATATGATTGAATTGTATGAGAGTTACATATTAATAACAAGTACATATCTAAATACCCCTTGCCATATAATAGAAATTTTCCCCATTGAATTATCTTGAAGCCCTTATTCGTAAAAATTATAAATGTAAGCTTCTTTCGGATGTCAAATTCATCCCATTGATTGGCACATCTACTCTTATAGCAGTACTACACTATGCCAAACCTTTCAATATTGTAGTGAGATTCAAGAGGAGAGAGCACTAGGTCTTCATCTTCCCACTTCAAATTGGTTCTGATTTTCTTGGGTGCCATAATTTTCATGGGAGTATAATGATTCCTGTGCAAACAAATTAAAAAAAAAAAGCAAACAAACAGGAAATTGAGAAATAGAAAGGGATAGCATTGAGTTTAATGATTGAACTGGAAAATATATCCACTGTCCCAAATATTTTCATTGACTCATGAGCATGGAAGCATGTCTGTTACTGTATGTCCCTAATTCCTTTCCACAGAACTTTGCAATTCTAAGAAAATTGTCTTATATTACTTTCATATAATATCCATATATGCAAATTATTTTTATTGAATAACAAATGAATTTAATCATTGTTAAGTTTGTTGTTGATCTCCTAACATTTGCTGACCATTTAAATGCTTCTTCAAATTTCTTTATATATAAGTTAGAATTTTCTATACAGAATATTGTATTATTAAGAAGTAGAGACATTCTCATTTTATCCTTTACTATTAGAGGAGCTTTATTTTCAGTGTCTTGTTTATTTGTTCTAATGAGAATCTACACTACAATGCTGAATAAATATGTTAACATTGCTTCATTCATTAGCTTACAGTGACAATTTTCTAAAAGAATTGTTTGAGAATTCCTAGATGATGTTGATATTTTAAATAAAACTATATTTATGAGGTAGGCATGAGGAATTGCTAGAAAATTCAATAAAATTTGTTATATCTGTTCTTTGGGGAGGTTCATAGAACACAGATACACATAGATATATTAAGTACATATTTGTATGTCTCATGTTAAAGTCTTTAAATGGTAACACAAATGAAGAGCTGTTAAAAACGGGAAACACCAGAATGAAAAACTTAAGTTCAATGCCACACATCAAGCAGATGTTTGATACATAACCTTTTTCTCACTTCCTACATAGAAAATCCAAGGAGAAATGGAACAAAGAAATATCTCCATGGTGACTGAATTCGTTCTCTCTGGGTTAACAGACCAACCAGAGCTACAGCTACCCCTGTTCCTCGTCTTCCTTGGAATCTACCTGTTTACAGTGCTGGGGAACCTGGGAATGATCATCCTTATCCTGCTCAGCTCCCATCTGCACACCCCCATGTACTTCTTCCTCAGCAGTCTCTCCTTCATTGACCTCTGTTACTCCACTGTTATCAACCCCAAAATGCTGGTAAGTCTTGTGGGAAAGAAGAATGTCATCTCCTATGAGGAATGTATGACTCAGCTCTATTTCTTCCTTGCTTTTGTTATATCTGAGTTTCACATGTTGGCTGCCATGGCATATGATCGCTATGTTGCCATTTGTAATCCCTTGCTCTACAATGTTACTATGTCTTACCAAGTCTGTTCCTGGATGGTAAGTGGGGTGTATGGCATGGGCATCATTGGTGCAGCAGTTCATACTTTCTGCATGCTAAGAGTGGTTTTCTGTAAGGCTAATATAATAAACCAGTACTACTGTGATCTTTTCCCATTGATGGAGCTTGCCTGCTCCAGCACCTTTGTCAATGAGATAGTACTTCTATGCCTCAGTGCTTTTAATATCTTTATTCCAACCCTGACCATCTTGGGTTCTTACATCTTCATCATTGCTAGCATCCTCCGTATCAAATCCACTGAGGGCAGATTCAAAGCTTTCAGCACCTGCAGCTCTCACTTCTCTGCTGTTGCTGTCTTCTTTGGTTCCCTGGCGTTCGTGTACCTACAACCTTTGTCAGTCAGCTCCAAAGACAAAGGGAAAGTGTCCTCTGTGTTTTATACTTCTGTTGTGCCCATGCTGAATCCCATGATCTACAGCCTGAGGAACAAGGATGTAAAACTTGCTCTAAGTAAGTTGTTTCAAAAGAAGAAGTTCCATATGTAAAGAAATATTTACCAGAGTAAAAATATATCACTTACAACCAATAAATTTTATTTTCTAACCCTCGTCCAATTAATTTCCAAACAAGAAACTTTAGTTCTGAGTCAAATAGCATCATCCACATCAGAAAGTCTCAGTATCTTCTGGTGGCATCCACCTTTCCATCTTCTCCTGAAGACTTCAGCAGCAGCATGGCTTTTCTGGTCTATACCTAGAATAAGACACTTCCTCATTGCTTTAGAAACTTCTTGACTTTGGGAATCCTGTGGGCTCCAAAGCCTTTAAACATGTTGCATTATGGAGACAGGTGTGGAGATTTCCAAACAGAACATGGTACCCTGCTCCCTGTACTAATCTGTGTCCAGAAGCACAACACTGGAGTCTTTATTCCTCTTCCCAGCATTAACTTTTAAACCTGTTACTTTGCATCTGTTATTTAAGCCTAATCCTGTAGTAGGCACTGAACATTGGTGGCTTTGTCTTCAGCTTGCCTTCAAATATATGGCAAGACACCTCTTAGACATGTCTCTTCTACCTCATCTTGGAATACCCAAACTAGAAACAAGAGAGCATTCATCTTGTGAAAAAAGGAAAAAAAGGCCCTTAATTTTCTATTACCCTTGACTTCTCTTCATCTTAACTTTTTCTATTATTCCACACAAGTCTATGTATGTACATCCATTGCAATTGTTTGTTTATGTTACAAACTGAAGAAAGCATAAGTGGAACAGAAATTCCAAGATGAAAACTGTGAGTGCCAGAATTCCATTTCTCCTAGCACCATTCCACCTAAGAGTGTGCCAGACCATACTGAACTCTAGTCTCTAGAAATTATAAGAACGTAATCACAGTAGCTGAAAATGGTCACCAATATCCTGCAGTATAGCTCAGAAGACAAGGAATTATCTTTCTCCTATTTCAAGCCATACTTTTTTGAGGCTTGATTAAAAGTGAATCTCATAAACTGTGTCTGTCTCCTCTCTTGTAGCATAGGGGAAATGCATACTTGATCTGTGTTACTAGATATGGAGAGCTGGGCGATGGTTGTGCATGCCTTTAATCCCAGCACTTGGGAGGCAGAGCCAGGAAGATCTCTATGAGTTCGAGGCCAGACTGGGCTACAGAGTGAGTTTTGGGAAAGGTGCAAAGCTACACAGAGAAACCCTGTCTCAGAAAAAAAAAAGATATATAGATATTATGTGTAAATGACCTGCATGTAAAGTAAATGCTCAATTTTTTGTGGATACTTTTTGTTTATAAAACTCTGTCATATAATACAGCCTCAAAGTAACACAGTTCACCAGGTTTTTTAATCTTGTTGCTCTCATTTTAGATATCTTGTTTGTTTTAATAAATCATTTATGCTTATCTTTATGTTTCACTGATTTTTGTTGATTCACATATTTTTAACATAAAAAGCTATTGCTCTATTGCTTCTAAGTTTTGAAGATTGTGCAGAACTGTCTGTACTTATCCTAACAGACTCTAAGAAATCCTTCCTTGACTGTCTTCAGCTAGCACCTTAGAAGCTCTACTCCTGTGGACCTGCCAATAATGGTATTTATCATATGGTCTCTCTGCCATCTCCTAGTTTTTATTATTCTGACAATCAAGAACTATACACCATGTATCTCTCTACCCTGAATTCCCACAAGGCATTTCTGCTTGGCATTAAAAAATAATTTTGGTGCCAATTCACACCCACATTAGCTAACTTCTGGAAGCATTTTCACCATGGAAGTATTTGTATTTATTCTCTATAAATTTGCATAATAATTATCAGTATATATGGCAATATATTGATAAAATGATTTTATTAGACAAGGTGAGATGGAATGTCCTACAACAATATTTATAATTATAGAACTAATTTTAAATGTTCCCTGGGTTCCTATATCTATGAGATATTCTCTGTGTTTTAGGTGCAAAGAAACTATGCTATGTGCATAAGATGACTGTAGAGATTTAGCAAAGTTCCTACAAGCTAATACATAACTATCAAATATTTCATTATAATAACCCAATAAAAGTATAATGAAACAAAAATATACATAAGCTTCAGCAATCATATTATTGTTAAGAGTCATTACTAAATTGTTTTGGAAGAGTACAAATTTGGTTTCTTCTTTGAAGAAAATCTTTTTTGAAACAACCTGGATAAATATAGAGTTCACTGTGCAAGGTAAAATGTCAGTCAATGAAAGAAGAAATATCGAATGACCTTACTTGCATAGGGTAATTATGTCAGTGTTTGCCTGGTTCAGATAGAGAATAGAATATTTACCATCTGACTAGAGGTATAGAGACAAGAAGTAGCTTTTCACTCGGTATAGTTATTTGATATTGTTGAATGAATAACTTATAAAAATTCCATATCATACCATTTAAGTAGTTAGCAATGTGATAAAATTTATTGAAAACTTAATAAGATAGTTTTCATATTAAACATTCAGAATACAGAAACTAGAGCAAGTAAACATAAAGCATGAAATGACATGGAAAAGCTTTGGGATATGATGGATGTATTGATTATTTTGATTGCTATAATGATGTCATGACGATTTGATATACATGAACTGATCGTATTGTAGACAATATGTATTTGACAAACATTGCACAGCATTTCTACTTTAATAACAGTGTTAAGAGATCAACAAATAAAACTTCATCCCATGAAATAATTTTGGCAATTTGCTGATGAGCTTCTATCCCTAAGAGGAGTCAGAGGTTAAGATACAGGAGATGATTTTAGAAATTACCTACCATGCCAAAGACACGCAAATAAATAGGCAGTTAGCAGAAAACAGGAAGCATCTGCCTTTAGGAAATGGGCCAGAATCAGACTTCAGGATTAGTCAGAACACTACAGCTGCTGTCAAAGCCACAAAACTGTGTACAACACACCACAAATAACTGTGCAAAAGAGAATCAAACTTCTGTGGTAGGATCAGCATTTTCTTCATCTTGAAGGAGGCAATAAGGATATAAAAGCCAGTCAGTTGATCATTGGAAATACTCAAAACTACAGAAGGATGTATGTCTTTGTCTCTCTTATGTAACTGGAACAGAGTATCATAATTCTAGGTAAAGGACAACGATTAGGAACCTGTTTGGATCAGTGGAGGTGGAGGGATGTCCAGAGTCAATGGACCACATCTAGGATGGACTTTCTTCCTGCATCAGGCTGTGGAGGAAGCTTAGTGAACACTGAAGAGTGCAGACATGCTTGGTCTCATACTTATTTTAGGAATTCACACATTTGGCAATTAATTTACTTGTATAAGGACATTAAATTGGTGGCTTTATTACCTATTCTCCCTAGAGTACTCCCAATCTTTACACCTACTGTACACAATCTGTAATACTCACTATGTTAGAGTGAGTTTCTAACATAGACTTTGGGAGAGACATCACATCCACTGGAACATACAAATTCTACTTCTTTTTAAAAATTATTTATCTATTTATTTTACATCCCTGCCACAGTTTCCACTCCTTCTTTTCCTCCCATTCCTTCCCCAACCCTGCCACTCTTCTGTTCCCACTCCTGATCCATTCCTCCTCCGTCTCTATTCAGAGAAGGGCAGGTCTTCTGTGAAAATCAACAAAACATGGCATATCAAGTTGCAGTAAGACTAAGCACCTCCCCATGTATTAAGGCTGGGCAAAGCAACCCAGTATGAGAAGTAGGGTCCTAAAAGCCAACAAAGGAGTCAGGGACATCCCTTTTTCCCACTGTTAGGAGTCCCACAAGAGGACCAAGCTACACAACTGTAATGTATATAGAGTGCCTAGGTCAGTCCCATGAGGTTTTCTGGTTGTCACACCAGTCTCTGTGAGCACCTATGAACCCAAGTTAGTTGATTTTGTGAGTTTTGTTATGACGTCCTTGAACCCTCTGGCTCTTACAATCCTTTCTCATCCCCTTCTACAGGATTCTCCAAACTCTGCCTAATGTTTGCTTGTTGGTCTACATCTGTTCCCATCAGTTGCTGGATGAGCCCTCTTTGGTGGCATTTGGGCTAGGCACCAAACTTGTCAGAAGAGATGGGTAGTTCAGGCTACATATCTGCTGTTGCTAGGAGTCTTAGCTGGGGTAATCCTTACAGATTCCTGGGAGAATCCCTTGCTCCAGGTTTTCACCTGACCTGGAATGCCCATCCCCTTTCCCAGTAGTCTCTATCAGTACTCTCCTCCTCTGTCACACACACCCCAAACTGACTGCTCACATTCCCATCCCCACTGGCCCTCAGTCCCTTCATGAAATCTCTTCCCTTTCTCCTTCCCAAGGAGTTCCAAGTGTCCCACCATGAACTATCCTTGTTACCTAGTCTCTGTGTTTCTATGGGTTGTAGTATAGTTATCCTTCCATAGAGATAAAGCTAGAAAATACATTAAATTATTAGTAGAGGTCTGTAAAACATAACTAGGGTCATAAAATGACACTACATTATGAAATAATAATTTCAACATCTAGATTTTACTTATACTTTTCTAGTAAAATACAGAATTGGCCCAGAATTTGAGATGGTTGTCCAAGGCAGAACATGGTCAGCTTAATTAGAACAGAACAGAGGTGTCAGTAAGTTTGGCTGGTTTTGTTGTTGTTGTTTTGGACAATTTCTTCACCTATCTTTCAGTTTCAGTCATTTAAATTATTTACATATTTGTGCTTTTTTACATACTGCTATTATAAAAAACACAAAAGATGTATTTTAAGTAAAATATCTCTATTGAGTCTGGTACTCAACAGTTATAGTTGAAAAGCCTGTGGTTTCATTTTTATATATTCCATTTTTTAAAAAAAAACTATGGTTACAGATGTAGTATACAAACAGGTGAGAAACACTTGTGAAGCTGAAGGTGCTGGAATAATTTCCTGGGTATCTCATTTTATATTTCATTACCATTCCCTTTGAATGTATTTGAACAAAATAAAGAATAAAAGTTAAAAAAAACTATGGTAATATTTGCCTATGTGTTGATATAGTAGTTTCTGTTGTTCATGGCACAGAGAAATGCCATAGAGTTGAGAAAACTGATAGGTGTATTGGGTATGAATGGAGAGAGGTACTTGCTGGATGTACCCTAGTGGGAAAGGCATCCAGGAAGGTCGAAAGTAGCAGGCTGTGGTACACTGTTTTGTGTGGTTCACATGATGCCAATATTATTTTGTTGCATTTGTAAATTACAAAATTTTCGTGTATTACTATTATGGGTTTGTGTATGCATGTGTTTATGTGTATGTGCATATGCACACACATATAATATGTAAGTGTGCATGTGGAGGTCAAGAATCAACTTCTTAGAATTGACTCTCTCCATCATCTTTGAAGTAGGCCACATAGATTGAACTCAGGTCACCATACCTGTGGTGTGGGTGCCTTTACCAAAAGAACCATCTCACTGGTGCATGTTTGTTATGTGTATAACACATTTACTAAAGGGTAGCTGATATATTTTAAAATTCACAGTTTTCAATGTACAGTTAGGAGTTTTGTATATTCATGAGTTGTGCAAATGTCACCATTTCTACTAATAGATCATTGCCTACATATCAACTAAAGCCACATGTGGTCAAGTGAGCACCTTCCTTCCTGACACACCAGACAAATACCAAGATTATTTCCATCTGGATGAACCTGTTCCTTACATTTCCTACACAGGGCACCACATAATGTATGACCCTCTCTGATTCCTTTCTCCTGGAATGCTTCAGGTCATTTGAAGATGTGATAATCTCAGAACTGCAGGGCTCTTTACTGCAAAACAATGCTCTATCCCATGGATGAAGTGCACTTGTCTGGTCTATGCATCACTGCATGGACACTTGGATGACTTTCAGCTCTTGAATAGAAGCATTTCTGCAGTAACCATGCACAGGTTTGCTTGATGTGCACATATTCAGTTTGGAATTGTTTTGTGCACTGGAATTGCCAGGCCATATGGTAAGTTGAACCTTTTTACTTTTAAACACTGCCAAACTGAATTGCCCTCATATACTAATGAGCTTTGTGGCAGAAAAGGATGTCAGCTCCTTCCTTGAACCCAAAACTCTGCTCTCTTCCTTCCTATTCTTTGTTATGATGATACACATTGGCTACAGTGACATATGACCACTGTGTTGCCATCTGCATTCCCTTGATGATTTCAGCAGTCTTCCTAAGTCTGTTTCTGGATGATAGGTGGAGTGCATACTGTGAGCTTCACCAAGGCTACAATTCATACTCTCTGCATTCTGAGAGTGCTTTTATCCAAGGCTAAAGTAATATATCACTACTTTGGTGATTTCTTCCATTGCTGCAGCTTGCCCACTGCAGTACTTTTGTCAATAAAGTAGTACTTCTGTGCTGCAGTGATTCTAATTTCTATCTTCCAACCCAGACCATCCTGGCCCTTACATCTTCATTGTTATCAGCCTCCACTGAGGGCAGGTTCAAAGCCATGAATCAGGAGCTTCAATCTCTACCCTCTCTGCTCTTGCTTTCTTCTCTGTTCCCTTGAGTGGAATGGCTCTTGCTTCCTTCTCAGTTCCCTTGGGTGGAATGGAGTCAGGTGGATAGAGGCAACAATGATGTGCCTCCTAGTCTAAGCCAAGAGGGTGGGGGTAGATCTGGGTGGATGGAAAGCTTGGCTGTGGAATGTGAGGAATCTATGGAGTGGAAGATAGGTAGTGAGGATCCTGGTGGAATCCTAGAGGTTGGTTGTGATTCAATTAGGGGTGTGCCATACTAGGCTGGTGAACTGAATGAGGCACTTGGACTACATATGGTGGGTTAGGGAGCAGACTTGGATGGAGAGCTTGAGACTCACCTGGCCAGACCTTGGAGAAGGAAATGGGAGGTCAGGGTTAGTAGAGAGGATGAATGTAGTTCAGAAGGGACCTTTTGATAGTTGCATGTGGGGAAGGCCCTGACAGAAGCCTAGAGGTTAGTTACAGTGCAGGCAGGGGTACACATAAAAGCCTGAGACTTTGGATGTGGGACCTGGTGTAGATGTGGGGGTTTGGAGAGATGGCATGAATAGGAAGTTCTTATTCTTTTGAAAGTACTGATTCTTTCCACACAGGTTAATTAATGAGTAGTTCTCAAGGTTATTTTCTGTTATTTTCAGCTACTTTTACAGACTAATTGACTTGGTGCATATTGATCATTAGTCAGGTCATCATGACAAACATCTGGTTGCAGACTACACCTTCTGCTCTCCTGCAGAAAATAGTGAAACCTAGCTTAATCATAATGCAATAAGGTGTACTTTAAAAGATTTGATTCAGCAGTCTTGCATTAGCACAATAAGGTTTATATGTCCAAGTTCTTCTCAGGTGCTTGTACTGGGAGAATTAAGGAGGTTTAAGAAACCCTTGCTTTGACACCATTAAAACACAACAGAAACAATGGGAATAAGGCACCATTTGGGGGTATTGATTCCAGGTCTACAATCTATGTTATTGGATACCACTATTGACTAGAGAACATGTTTTCCCATCTTAGTTACTGATCACAGCAATAATCACAAACACATTATCACAATTTTTTCTTATTAAAATAAAAGCTCTACTGGGATGAGTGCAAAATAGTCATCAACAAATTTTGAAACTTGAAGAAAAATTGAAGTTTAAGATTTGTTTTCAACTTCTCTGAGGGATTGTGTTGGAATTTTAATGAGGATTGCTTTGAGTCTGTAGATTGCTTTTTGTTGGATGTCTATTTTCACAATATTAATCCTACTATCCATGAGCATGGGAGGTCTCTACATCATCTTCTAATGACTTCTTAATTTTTATTCTTCAATATCGCAATGTTTTTATTATAAAAGTCTGTCACTTGCTTAGTTCGAGTCATCCCGATATATTTTGAAAATCTATTCTTTTTCTTCCCTCATATATTAAATTACAACTGCAGTTTCCACTCTCTCCCCTCTCCTGAATCTCTCCCTCCCAACTCCCTCTCTCCTAGATCCACCATCCCTCTGTATCCCCTCAGAAAAGAACAGGCCTCCCAGGGACATCAACAAAGTAGGGCATAATATGCTACTATAAGGCCAGGCACAAACTATCAAATCAAGGCGGATAAGGCAACCCAGTAGTGGGAAAAGGGTCCCATAGGTAGGCAAAAGAGTCAGCAACTATTTCTAATTTTTCCAAGTTCTATCCATTTCCCTGAAAATTTCATGATGTCATTGTTTTTTAATAGCTGAGTAATGCACCACTGTGTAAATGTATCACATATTCTTTATCAATTCTTCAATTGAGTGACATTTTTGTCATTTCCAGGACCTGGTTGTTATGAAGAAAGCTACTATGAACATAGTTGAGCAAATGCCCTTGTTGTATGATTAAGCACACTTTGGGTATATGCCCAAGAATGGTAGAGCTGGGTCTTGCTGCAGATATATTCCCAGTTTTCTGAGAAACCACCACATTGATTGCCAAAGTAACTGTACAAGTTTGCACTCTCACCAGCCATGAAGGAGTGTTCCCTTGCTGCACATCTTCTCAAGCACAAGCTGACACTTGTATTTTTTATTTTAACCATTCAAAAAGGTGTTAGATGGATTCTTAGATTCATTTTGATTTGCATTTCCCTGATGGCTAAGGATGTTGAATATTTCTTTAAATGTTTCTTGACCATTTAAGTTTCCTCTGTTGATAGTTCTCTGTTTAGATATGTACTCCATTTTTAAATTGGATTATTTAGTTTGTCAATGTCTAGTTTCTTAGGTTCCTTGTATATTTTGGATACTAGCCCTCTGTCAGACGTAGAGTTGGTGAAAATAGTTTCCCATTCTGTAAGTCATCATTTTGTCCTGTTGATGGTGTCCTTTGCTTTATAGAAGCTTTTTACTTTTATGAGGTCCCATTTATTAATTGTTGATCTTATTACCTGCACTATGGGTGTTCTGTTCAGGAAGTTGTCTCCTGTGACAATACATTCAAGTCTATCCCCCAGTTTATCTTCTGTCAGGTTCAGTATATCTGGTTTTATGTTGAGGTCTTTGGTCCACTTGGACTTGAATTTCTTTCTCAGTCCACTTGTCATATGTTTATATGAAACTTACTGGCTTTGTGTGTTCATTTTGTATTCAGAAATTGTTTATCAGGTGCAAAAGTTTCTTTGTGGAGTCTTCAGGGTCTTCTTCCTTTCCTTTTTTTTATACATTAATCTCCTTCAATTGTCCCATTGCTCTGATTTTAAGTACCATATTGAATCGGTATGTAGAGAGTGGTATGTAGAGAGAATAGATATGTAGATATCATTGTCCTGTTCCTAATTTGACTGGGTATGTTTGACTTTTTCTCCACTTAGAATAACATTGACTCTGAGCTTTCTGTACATTTCTTTTGTCATGCTGAGGTATGTGAATTATATCCCTAGTCTCTATAAGACATTTATAATGAAGGGACATTGGATTTTGTCAAAGGCCTTTTCTACATTTTATGAGATGATCATGTTTGTTTGTTTGTTTTTTGTTTTGTTTTGCTTTGCTTTGCTCTTAGTCATTTTGGTTTGTGTGGTGCACTATGATTATTGTTTAATATATATTAAACCTCCTTGAATCTCTGGTGTGAAGCCAACTTGATCATAGTGGGTAATTTTTTGATATGTTCTTGAATTTTGTTTCAATGTATTTTATTGAGAATATTTTTATAATTTTTATTTAAAATAAAAGATTTTCTTTTCTTTTACATACCAACCCATTCCCCCTCCTTCCTCTTCTACCACTTCTCCCACCTACCCCTATCCCACCCCCATCACTTCCTAATTGAGAGTAAGGCCTCCCCTGGATAGTCAACACAGGCTGCTATACCATGTTGGGGCTAGGCCTAGCCCCTCCCTCCTGCATCAAGGCGGAGTAAAGCATTGCACCATAGGTAATTGGGTCTACAAAGCCAGTTTGTGCACCCGGGGTTAGTTTTGGTCCCATTCCCAGGGAACCTACAAACACATCAAGCCATGCAACTTTCACCCACACTCAGAGGGCCTAGTTCAGTCCCATGCAGGTTCCCCAGCTGTCAGTCCAGAGTCCATGAGCTCCTATTAGTTTGGGTCAGCTATTTCTGTGTTTTTTCCCATCATGATTCTGACTCCTCCCACCACCGGTTTTATAATCCTTCCTCCCTCTCTTCAACTGAACTCCAGGATCTTGGCCAAGTGCTTGGCTGTGGGTCTCTGCATCTGCTTCAGTCACTGGGTGTAGGTTCTATGATGACAATTAGGATAGATACCAATCTCAGTGCAGGGGAAGGCTAGTTCAAGAACCCTCTCCACCATTACTATGAGTCTTAGCTGGGGACAATCTTGTGAGTTCCTGGGGTTTTCCCTAGCTGCAGATTTCTCCCCATCCCTTTATCTCTTTCATTGCTCTCCCTCCCTGTCTCTTCTCCATGTTCCCATTCCTGTCCTCTCCCATCCTCTGCCCTCTATTCCCCCCTCTCAGTTTGCCCAGGAGATCTTAACTCTTTTCTTTTCCTGGAGTGAGCCATGTGTGTCCCTCTTACTGTCCTCCTCTTTACTTAGCTTCTCTGGGGTTGTGGATTGTAGCCCATTTATCCTTTGCTTTGCTTCTAATATTCACTTATGAGTACATGAGTGAGTACATACCATGTTTGTCTTTCTGGGTCTGGGTTACCTCACTCAGGATGATTTTTTCTAGTTCCATCTATTTGCTTACAAATTTCATGATAACACTGTTTTTTTTTCATCCCCCCCCCCTGCATAATACTCCATTGTATAAATGTACCTCATTTTCTTTATCCATTCTTCTGTTGAAGGGCATCTAGGTTGTTTCCAGGTTCTGGCTATTACAAATAATGCTTCAGTAAACATGGCTGAGCAAATGTCCTTATGGTATGTTTGAGCAACTTTTGGGTATGTGCCCAAGAGAGGTATTGCTGGGTCTCGAGGTAGGTGGATTCCCAATTTTCTGAGATACTGCCATACTGATTTCCAGAGTGTCTGTACGAGATTGCATTCCTACCAGCAGTGGAGGAGTGTTCCCCTTTCTCCACATCTATGTTCATAAAGAATATTGGTATATAATATTCCATTTTCTTGAGTCTTAGTGTGATCTTGGCATCAGGGTAATAAAGTGGCTTCATAAAAAGAATTTGGAAATGTTCCTTTAATTTTTTGTGTGGAATAATTTGAGGAGATTAGTATTAGATTTTCTTTGACTGTCTGGTGGAATTCTACACTGAACTTGCCTTGTTCTAGTCTTTTTCAGTTGGGAGATTTTTAACCACCACTTCTATCTCAACATGAGTTATGGGTCATTTAGGTTGTTTATTTGTTGACAATATATGGGAATCAAAAACAGTCTAGCCACTTTTTGAAGCAGGCAATGTTACTACAACTTTGTGAAACAATCTGGTAGTTCTGTAAATGTGTAGAAATTCAATTAGCACATGATATATCACTTATACATAAATATATACTAAGGAGTTGAACATATGAACACAAAATGAATCTTGTTTGTAAAATAATCACTCCCGATTCATTAAGAGTAAATTTAACCTATGTATGCATCATTTAATAAGTGAATAAAAACATCATGGTAATGCCATATATAAGAATTTTATTCTGGTTTTAAAACAATAAGTTCAGTAGGAATGAACTTTAAAAATATATTACTACATATAATGAGAAAATCCAGCATGTATTATTTAACTTTGTGGATTTTACACAATAAGAAAATACATTGAAATAAAATAAAACAATAGTAAGATTTATCTTTGCTACAGGTTGGTATTGGATAACAGTAGAAAGTTAAGACATGACTTCAAATTAGTCTCAAATGCATCTGATTGGTCATTGTAAACTCTGAAATTATAGAATGATAAAAAAAGTGACACATTTGTAAGTCTTCTAAGTATACCAATAATCAGTTTCAATTTGACCAACAGGGAGGGGAAATGAGGTACTTCCATTCCCCACATCATGGCTAACCTTTCTCTTTGTCTCTCTTCTCTCTCTCTCTCCCTCCCTCCCTCTTGCCCCCTCCCTCCATCCCTCTGTCTCTTACTCCCCCCCTCTTTCTTTGTCTTATTTTTCTTTTTGTCAGTTGTTGCCCAATCCCTTCAAGCTGTAAGAGTCTGGTCTCTAAGAGCAGCCTTTGTCTTAAAAGTCCATCTCTAACATGCACAGCTGTTTGCTTCCTACTTGATCAGCCTTCTTGCTGTACTACACCTGGTGGTTCCAACACCAACTCTGAGCAGAGAATCACTTTAAAAAGTTCAATTACTCAATTTCAGAGTTTCGTTAGGAAACTGTCTTTGCATCTTTAGGACTCATATTCTTATTGAAGTAGAAGCCAAAATTTCCTGAATAAAGTAGAATCATTCATCTCTATTAATGTAATTGTCTTCACAATTTTTTGCCCCAATAAGCCAGATCCAAACATCTGTTCTCCAAATGTCAATTAAAAGAGCCAAATTATTATCTATGTACTTAAAAACATATGCATTTAATAATAATTTATGAATAAAGATTCCATGAATTTGAAGGAGAACATAGAGGGGTTTAAGCTGGATTTGGAAGGGAGAAAGAGTTGGAAGACATATTGTATACAATAGTAACTCAAAAATAAACAAATAAATAATAAATAAATTAATTAATTAATAGTGAAAAGCAGAATATAGAGATCACCCAATGAAGCAAATGTGGGAAGAGTTTCAGTGACACTTACTCCCCAAGGCCATTTTCAGGGAAACCTGACTTGATGGTAAGGTTTAAATAAAAGGCAAAACCATAAACACTTATGTGGTCTGGCTAAGATGTGGTCCTATCCATCATTGTCTTAATTCTGTGTCTCTCCTGAAAGATCAGTCTTTCTTACCAAGTGATCTGAAAGTTGTTAGTCTTTCTAGATGAGACAAGATCCTCTTCTGGCACACAAATTGTCCCTAGTGCTTCAATCTATCTCCCAGCAAAAGATTCCTAGAGAAATAAACATTTATTGTGGTCTATTCTTTCAATATTCTGATAGCGAAAGAGATAGGCACAGGTGTCTGTTTAGAATGCATTCAGAGGGTAGCCTAGAACTCCTAATTCTTCTGTCTCCACCTATTTGACATTCCTGATTAGGCAGGCTTGGTATATTTCCTTATAATCTTCTCAAAGGTGAAATATAATTCTGATGTAACACTCAGTGGGGACAACTTCAGTATAATTATATTTTCTTCAGATCTTCTATATTGCCATTCACACAATGAAACATGACAAAAAGATTATGAAGTTCGTGACTGAGAAGTGTCTGAGACTTGGCTATCTTCTTTTGAAAAGACTCTAAAAATAGGAGATCAAATTGCTAACTAATTCAACTCAATTGATTCTTCTTTTTTTTTTTTTTTTGGTTTTTTGAGACAGGGTTTCTCTGTGTAGCTTTGCACCTTTCCTGGAACTCACTCTGTAGTCCAGGCTAGCCTCAAACTCACAGAGATCCACCTGCCTGTGCCTCCCGAGTGCTGGGATTAAAGGTGTGCACCACCACAGCCTGGCTTCAATTGATTCTTTTAACACTTTTCAGACATTGAAGAATGAATGTGTGATCCTTTCTTTACACTTGCAAAAGTCAAGGCACTAATAGCTTTATGTGTCAATCACCAACATTTGAAAGGAATATATCCATGCACAGGAGAGGAAGAAAAAAACCACAGGCATAATGCAAGATTCATATTTCATTTCAGGTGGCAGACAGAAATGTTATTCCACAAAGACATTATATTAACCTTAAGAGTGAAGAGCCTGCAAGAAATATAACTTCAAACTTAAGAACCCATGGCAGAAAGAAATGTGACAAGAAAGCTGCACTCACAAAGCACTAACCACTGATATTTCCTCTGGGGTTTAACTACAGACAAAGGTTAAATTGAATTCTAATCAATACATTGTCCTACTCAGGGTTTTTCTCAGGGCAACTTTAACATCTTTGTTCCTCAAGCTGTAGATTAAGGGGTTCATCATGGGGACCAGGATAGTATAAAAGATGGAAGAAATTTTCCCCTCATTCATAGATCAAGCTGAGGAGGGCTGAAGATACATAAATATGCTTGATCCAAAAAACAGAGAAACTGCAAATAAATGTGAACTGCAGGTACTGAAGGCTTTGTATTTGCTCTCAGTGGACCTCACCTGGAGTATGGTGCCAAGAATGAAGCCATAGGAAGTAAAAATGATGGAAGTAGGAACAACAATGTCCTTTCCTACTACAATGAACAGCTCCATCTCATTGACATAAGTGCTGGTGCAGGAGAGCTGCAGTAAAGGGAGGAGGTCACAGAAGTAGTGGTTGATGATGTTCCCATCACAGAAGGTCAGTCTCAGCATGAAACCAGTATGGATCATGGCACCAGAAAACCCCATCAAATATGATCCAAGCATAAGATAGATGCACACCTTAGGGGACATAGCAATGTTATACAAGAGTGGATTGCAGATGGCCACATAACGATCATAGGCCGTTGATGTTAGCACATAACATTCAGAAATGCCAAAAAAGCAAAACAAGTACAGTTGGGCCATGCACCCCGTGTAAGAGATAACATTCTTCTTTACTAAGAAGTTCATCAGCATTTTGGGTGTAATCACTGAAGAATAGCAGAGGTCTATGAGGGACAAGTTAAAGAGGAAAAAGTACATGGGTGTGTGGAGGTGAGAGTTCAGCACAATTAGAACGATCAAAGTCAAATTTCCTAATGTGGTTACCATATATATTATTAGAAAGAATAAGAAGAGGGGTACTTGGAGGTCAGGCTCTTCTGTTATCCCCAAGAGAATGAATTCTGTCACTAATGAGCCATTTGCCATAGCCATTGCTTGCCAAGAAAATCTGGGGAGAAAAAAAATGGCAAAAGTATAGAAAAAATCACAACTGACAACTATCTCTGATAATCTTGAGGAATGTCCTGGGAATACAATGACCCACTTGAAAACAGTGTACCCACCTGTTACATGATACAAAGTGGCATTCTTCCCTACTAAATGAATATAATGCTTGTCTTTAACCCTAGCTCTTGGGAAACAAAGGCAGATAGACCTCTGTGAGTGTAAGGTAGCCTGTTCTACAGTGACACCTCCCCCTCTACATACACAAACACACACACATGGAAACACACACACAATATCACAAGTAGACTACACTACTGGGTTAATTATTCTCATTCTACAATGACTGCTAGAAAAATCTAGAGAAAAATACCGTGGAATGGAACAGGACAGAAATGCTCATCTCCTTATCCTCTATATCCTTATCCCTTTAGGATGTACAAGGAAGGTATAACAACCTCCTACTGATCCCAGTGTGCGTTCTGTGGAGTGCAAATCATGAGTATTGTTTCCACACAAAATAGAAGATCCAGAATCTAGGAATAGTTAAGGTACTCAGGAATATGCATGGTCTCAAGGAACTTTAAATTTTCCATGGAGAGGTAGGTTACTAAATAAAAGCACTGCAACTTAAATATTTACTGGATCTCTGGATGGTGTCAATTCACCCTTCTCAGGCATTTTTCTTTGAATTTCACTTGAATCATAAGCCTGCCCTAAGAAAAGAGAAAGAGGCACAACATAGATCCTTGGACTAGTCTTAAGCTGAAGTTACGGTACAAACAGAAAAGACAATGCAATTCAGGAGAAAACCTACATAATCTTCCCTGCATGTGAAATTTGTAATGGTCACATTCTCAGGAGGAGAAAGAAAGGTGTTGGTTGTTGGAACCTATAGGAGAGTAAAACAGGTGAGGCTTGGCCAAGTTGAAGAATATTCAATTATGAAACAAAAAAAGGTTCTTGATTTCAAATGTTCAGCAATGATAAACAAGTTCATAGTACTATATTTTATATCTCTATTTGATATAAAATGACATTATATTATCATATTATATATACACAACTATCTCCACAAAACACACAAACATACGAAGGATGTAGATGAATTAACTTCATCATTGGCTCATTTCAACAATGCATTTTTTGGCCAAAGCACCAAGACTTATATGACATATATATTATCTGCACATTAGTAGTAATTCAACAAACAAGTTAAATAAAAATTAAAATATTAATGGGAATAGATTTTAAAAGTTACCCCATTTAGAAGAGAAAAAAAAACCATGGACTCATTGTCGTTATTACTTACTGTTTTTGTCTTAGAAAGCCAATATCAGGTCCTGAGTCTTTGATTGCTTTGATTCTATGAGAATGCTTAACAAGTTATTTTCAGGCATTTCCCAGACACCTTTCTAAATTATGGCCCACAGGTTGTAATACTACTTCTTAATCCAGTAAAACAACAAGAGGAAAAGGAGCCAATTTTCTTTTCTCACACCTGCCGCTTGAAACTCCATTTTCTTATGGGTTTCATTTCATAATGCACTCAGGATACTCCACATGCTTTCTTGGGCTCTTGCAGGGGACTGAAGACAGATATTAAAAAGGACTGGAGTGATGGCTTGTACATGATAGACCAATGTGTATCCTTAGTGCCTTGGAGATTCAATCAATGCCTGTCTTGGTCTTTTGGGATTGTTTGTCCTCAGTACTTGAGCCAAAATTAAATTCCCTTCTCCTAATCACCTTCTTTGAAGAAATCCATTGTTTATTTCTTTCAATATCATAGAAAATCTAATTAAATCTATTAAAAGTTAAACCAGGACAGGGGTCGTGACAGGTTTCTGTAGTGCTGACTGATGGAATTTTAATTCCAGACACATAAGAAAATTCCAGTAAATCCTGGGCTAGATACTGATAAAATGTACCCCCAAAACTCAACTGGGAAGAAATATATTAAAAGTAAAAATAGAATCCAGTGGTTGTCTTTACACTGTAATAGAAATTACTAAAATGTATCTCCCAAAATCCAGAGAATGTGTAATTTTGAATTTGTGGACGATAGAAGTTGATTGCTGGTGGTGAAGATGTTTGGGTCCAAATATGAGTGTAGATAGACTCCAAGTAAACTGTATTTATATGGACTAAGAGTATGTCTGTTTCTAGAACACACGCAGCCTGAGCATTAAAGTCTAACACTGAAAAATGCAAACACAGTGAAAACACCAATGAAGGAAAAGAAAGCTAGTTAGACATTGGGCATTCTATGACTTGTAGGCACTTAGGTAATGGTCCTGACACTCAAACCCAAACAGTAAATCTTCTTTTCAAAGGTTCACCTTATGGATTAAACCCTTTTTAAACCTATTATATTTCAGCATCTGGTATAACACATCAAGCCACAGTGGCTTTATGATCATTTGTAAACTTTCAACTTGATAACTAAATTATTTAATGAACTGCTTCAGAGTACTTATTTTGGCTTACATTAAGTGCTACAAAAGTAGTAAGATTGAATGAAGTCAAAGCTAAGCTTTTCATTATTGAAACAGACTTTTTTGATATATTATTGAATCTCATGTAGTGGTGGAAGTATTAAGGCAACTTCATGTACTTAAAAGGGAGGTTTATTTTGTGGGGTAGCTTACAAGTAAAAGGATAGGTTACAGGGTCCGGGAGAGGTGAGGTGCAGTCTGGTGAACTCTGCTTGGTCTACCTCCAGTGTTCAGGATCCAGGAACCAAAAGAGATGGCACATCCAGATCTCAGGTCTTAAGGGCTCCTGTCTTGGCCCACCTCGTAGGCATGACAGTTACTGGAAGCCTCAATGGGGGAAGTACCTCCAGGTCAAAGCTGGAACAGCTACCCACTACACTCATGGTAAGCACAAATAAAATAAATAGTAGATGGTTAACGTAAAACAGAGTTTCAAACTGCATTATAGCACAAAATCAACAGAGAAATGGATTAGACTATAAGAAACAAAATTATGCAACACAACTCAAAGAGAGTCAAATATCACTCATAGATAAATACTGTACCTTTCAATAAAATGCCAAATTAAAGCCATTGATACCTCAAATAATAAAGATGAAATGATCCAAATGCCATGACCAAGAGGTGTTATTTCTCCATAAAAGAGACTCACCTCAATTTTAAGGACACATATAGAATTAAAGTCAAAACAAATGGAACCATCAACAGCTATAG